>NW_026876535.1:0-19808 GCF_032173495.1 Musca vetustissima
ATATCCACGCTTGTAGCTCAGAAAATCCTCGAATAGTTCATTAAAATATCAACCTTTGACGGTCACTAATATTGAAAAATACATTGAATTCCTATCCCCCCATTTAATTACTCGAAACTCCATCTGGTACACGGTCAGTTTGTGCTATTTTATGGACAATTACATTTTATTATTCGACATTTATCACACCAATGCTTCGTTTAAAAATAAACAACTAACATATTTATTAGTTTTGATTGTCAGCTATTAAATGAGCCAGGCTAGCCATGTTAAAAAGGCTATGTTTTTGTTTGTTTTGTTGTAGATACATAGATATATATAGTAACCGCCATTGTATATGTATATTGATCTCGAATAAATAAAATCTAAATTTGATATAAACGAAAAATTGAATAAAATTATTCCCATACCGGTGACAACAAAATAAACCTAATACAGGATTTTACGTGACCACTTTTACATATCCGTGGTGTGTACAGGTTTATTGCTTTTTGTTTGCTGTTGCTGTTAAATAAATTTGAACTTGTACATACGTATGTATAGCACTGATAATATGAGTGTAATCGCAGTAAAAATAAATACAATAAACAAAATCATTATTTAGAGGTTATGTTGTATTAAAAGGGTGTGAAGATAGTTGGAATGATAGGTCATCATATAGATTACTTGAAAAGGATGGCAAAAGATGCTAAACAAGTTGAAGGACTTTAATTTCACTGGACTCATTTCACCAGGATAATGATTATTTAATAGTTTGTAAATCCAAAAAGCTCCAAAATATAATCACCCTTTCAATTAAGTACTATAGCATTTATTTGTCAATTTGTTTACAAATTGTAAAACCATCATCAATGATATAAGAGATGGCCAACACAATAAAATACAAATAAAATTAAACAAAAATAATTTTCAATAACATATAATGATATTAATAGGCAATGGTAAATTGAATATAAGTACCCGATACAAATGAATTACTTTGAATTTTTTTGAAATAGATAATCAATGAAAATAAACCGATATCAGACACAAAGTTAAAATCAATTTAAAAGTCATTTACACTAAATAATAACAATAATAATCAATAACATTTTCAAACAATATTTCAAACATAACATATTCTACGACTTAAGTGTAAAAAAATGGAATTACAATCCATTTAATCCTTTTCTCCATTAAGGATTTTTTCTTAAAGTTCATTGTAGAGTAGCAGCATTAATTGTAATAGCATTATCACTCTTTTCAGAGAAATGAAATCATTTAGTACTCGAGAGCATAAAAATATGTAATATAGCTTAAGTAAACTATGTAAACACATTTATGACTTTATACCACCAAACCCACAAACACACATATTTTAGTATTTATGATGGGCGGTTATAAACTTCTATTAAAAAAAAAAACTATTTGCCATAATATTTGCAACTGGCATTAGCCGCAAATTCCTTTGGGGATTTCAATGTGTTAATAACTTTTTTTCTCAAACGAACAGTACCAGCTAAAAAGCTTATTGCAAATAATTCAAATATTTACATATCATCTCTAAATATGTGGGTATGGACTATTAGAGTGGGTTTTTATAGTAATTATAACATGAAGATTACTATATAATAACCAGTGAGCGGAGCAGTATAGTCGGACGGGGCCGTCCATATGATACCCTACACAACTTCCACGAAAATCTAACTTTCTATTATGAGCTTGGCAATATTTCGCGATATTTGCACATTCTTGACCGATAAGAGGTCAACAAATATTACATATATTCGGTGCAGCCCTACTAATTACCACACACCGTGGGCTGTGTGGTGATGTTCGGCTTTCAATTGTGGCTTACAGATGAACTGGAAAAAACACAAAAAATTAAGTTTGTGGTCCATTTTATCCCAATATAATTATCTGATCATCGCTGAAAATTATAGGCGTTATCCTTGACCATACCTAGTCACTCAGGGAAAATTTCAAATCGATCAGGGCTTTATTTCCGCTCTCTAGTGTGGTAATGAATTACAAAATAATATATGAATACCTATACAGCTCTAAATATTTAAGTGTAACTCCCACACCTAAGTACATACGACAAATTGGTATCAATTTAAAGGTCAACCACTCCTCTTGAATATACTATCAACTTCTCGGGTCTATGTCCTTCGGGAGTTAATATATACGCCATAGAATACAAATTTTGTAATTTTTCACACAAAAGTCAGGGTCCATTTGACCCGCTAAATATTGGCCGATCTTTATCAAATCAGGCATGCTGATTCTTTGGTCCGATCCCCTACTCCATGTAAAATTTCACGATGTTCGGGCCATAATTGCGACCTCTGGAGCGACCAGAAAAACCGGTCCATTTCATCCCCTAAATATTAACCGATCTTTACCAAAAACAATAGGGGTCTTCATTGGACAGAACTCATCCTTCATGCAAAATTTCGTGAAGATTGGTCCATAACTGTGGCCTGTATCGTGTTTACAAATTATAATGGACAGACGGACGGACGGACACACATGTCTAGATCGACTCAGCTAGTCGAGATATGACGATCGGTATACTTAAAGGTGGGTCTAGGACCAATATTTCGTGGCGTTACAAACTCTTGGGCTGCACTAAGCTATAATACCCTGACAACATAGTTGTGTAGGGTATAAAAATGGTCTCAACTGAAACATTATTGTTGACAATTGATGATTACTATATAATAAAAATCAGGTCTCAACTGAAACATTACTTTTGACAAATTTTGGAATTACCTTATATAAACATATTTTTCAGTATTTTGATTCTTTCACTATTAAACGGGTAATAAGTTTAGGTAATTTCAAGGTCCAATTCGTCGTTCCTACTTATACTTCCCAATTTCAAACCAAAATATTTATATATTTTCGTACTCCTGTATTTTGTATTACATTTCGCTTATCGATTGTTGAATACAAAAATCATTACGATATTAACGATTAATCAACTGTTGATTTTGACAATTTACAAAGAGGTATTTAAAATTATCATCGAAATTGTATATAAACATCAATGTGTTTACGGTATTTAATAAATGGGTTGTCCTTTTTTAAAACATGAAATATATGAGTGTCCCTTTGTCCCAGATTAATCAATTGTGAGATCTGACAATTTTTATGATAACTTAGTATTAACATGTATATGGGTCTCGTCAGGGACGTATTTTTTTCTTTAAATTAAGGGAACCCCCCATTCTTGTTAAGGTTTGTAATTTTGAACATATATATTTGAAGATTTAAAAAGGAAGAAAAATAATTTACAAAAAATTTTTGTTGTTGTTTTTGGTAATTAAAAAGAAGTCCTTTTTTTGATGGCGGGCATGATAACTCCTCACTGGAACATCGGAATCCGAAAATTCCAACGGTGTTAGAAAGAGTACATACCTGGTTCTCGTATGAACTAAAATTAACAAAATGGCGGACCTTTGAAAAAATAGTTTTGGAAAATCGCTGATTTTTGACCAAGAACCAAGTTAAAAAATAAGGAAGATCTTCACCGATTGGCTTTATCCTAGTTCATACGATAGCTATACACTCACAGAGAAACGTGTAAAAATCGATTGGGTTATTAGTTTTTGAGTTATCGTGCCCGCCATTCGCAAAAGAGAAAAATGCGTTTAAAGTTTGAGAAGTCCTTTAGCCGTCACTTGATGCTGACACAATAAATCGGCTATATCTTCAAGAGTTCTTGAGGTTTATACTTGAAATTTTGTAGGGACATTCTTGAATTAGTGTACATTCGAATTAAATCAAAAAAAATTGACCCCGAGAATGGGGATGGTCCCCTTTATTTAGTTCTCTAAATTTCTACAATCACAAGAGGAATGTAACAAAATCCCAGATGAAACCTAAAAATAAAACTAGTGGATTATATATTGGGGATAAAGACATTCCCCATTTCTATGGCTATGTCATCTTGTGTGGATCGAAAGGTTGTGGATGTTTATTGCTTATATAGAATCAGATTGGGAAAGAACATAGTCCTAGTGCCCAATTCAGACCTACATTGGGCACTATTTTTTAGAAACATAAAATTTGGAAATATTTATTATTATAACCTTTTCCACACTGTGGTACAGAGTATTATGTCTTTGTACATATGTTTGTAACATGCAAAAGGAAGCGAGATAGACACAATGTTTCTTTCGAGAATACACATAGAATCATTTTTTGAGTCGATTTATACATGTCCATCCGTCCGTCTCTCCATGTTAAATTGTAAACAAAGTACCGGTCAGACTTGGATGAAATTTGGCACAGCTCATTTATTTGACCCAAGGACGAACCCTCTTGAAATCGGTTCAGATTTAGATATAGCTCCCATATATATTTTCGTTCGATTTATTGTAAATGGTGCACCAAAGTCCATATATATCATTCTTTTTGCACGAAATATGACAGATCGTACTGAATTAAGTCTAGGATGATGTGTGTTAAGTTTCGTGAAAATCGGTTCAGATTTAGATGTAGCTCCCAAATATATATTTTCGTCCAATTTTATGTAAATGTTGTACCAAAGTCACTTTATATCTTCCGTTTTGCTCGAAATTTGGCACAGCGTACTAAATTGAGTATTGAATTATGTGTGTCAAGTTTCGTGAAAATCGGTTCAGATTTAGATATAGCTCCCAAGTATATATTTTCGTCCGATTTAATGTAAATGTTGCACCAAAGTCCCTATATATCTTTTGATTTCCACGAAATTTGGCACAGCGTACTGAATTGATCCTGAATTACGTGTGTTAAGTTTCGTGAAAATCGGTTCAACTTTATATAGATCTCCAATATGTATTTTCGTTCTATTTTATGTAAGCGGTGCAAAAAAGTCCCGTATATCTTTCGATTTGCACGAAATTTGGCATAGAGTACTGAATAGAGTCTAAAATAATGTGTGCTAAGTTTCATGAAAATCGGTTTAGATTTCGATATACCTCCCACATATATGTTTTCGCCCGACTTTATGTAGTGTACCAAAGCCCCTATATTTCCTCCGATATGCTCGAAATTTACCATTGCGTACTGAATTAGGTGTAGAATGATGCGTACTATGTTTTAAGATTTAGATATAGCACCTATAAATATTTTCTTCCGTTTTTATGTAAATTGTGCACTATAGACCCAAAGTGTGTCCGATTGGCACATAATTTTGATCGTTGAAATCGAACAAACTCCAATGTTGGTCCGATTGGCATGCATTTTTGCACAACGTATCAAATTAAGTCTAGAAATGTTGAAATTGGTGCTGATACAGACATAACTTCATATATATTTCGAACGACTGCCTGATTGAGATTAAATTTTGAAGAGTGCAGCATACCGGATAGCATGTATCAAGTTTGCTTTAAGGGAAAACCACCCCCCCCCCCCCCCCCATTTTCGATTTTAACTTTTCATGATTTTCAATGGGCTGGTATTTGGGGAACTGTGCCTCATAAAATGTAACATTTTTGGAAAAATATGAATTAAAAAAGGCTCCGCTTTATATGACCCATAGACTTCTGCCACCTAAAATAGCATACAAAAGTAAAAATAGTTTTTTACTACATATGCTGATTTATAATTCTTTCAAAATGAGGTTAAAACTGCCAAACCTACTAAACGAGCCTAATATTTAAATATTCTTACCCATTTTAATATATTTCTGTTCATAGCTCAACAATATATACTCGTATGCTTAAAAAGCCAGATAAACATTAACATAACTATGGAATATATTTACAGAGAAAAAAACTATGTAACTTTACAAAAACTACAACACATTATAAAATTGGTAGGGAATTCCCCAATGGTTTTCTATATATTTTTACAGAAACAATGAGTAAAGTGCAGATGAGCTCATGCTACATACAGACATATTTGGTATGGAAGTGTGAGGGTTTGTGGTCAATGGTTGGTGGCTCTCGTTAAACCTATTCACAATTACTCACACACACAAACTCATACACCAATTCATACATATACAAGGACACATTTCAATTGTTGTACTTTTAACTGCCATCATTTGTCGGTAGGTAGGTACTACTACTCTGGAGAATGGACAATACACATAATATGGACATTTGAATGTAACAATGTGTAGATGCGTGTGTGTGAGAGAGAGTTTCGACTGCGGTTTTGCCAACTATTCCACATAACTCGAAACCCTATACCACTACACTGCCTCTCATTCATTCAGTTAGTCAGTTAGTCGGTGCAACAGCACGCATCTGTTACCATTATTCACTCATTCTGCATTCCCACATGACCTGACCACGCACAACACACACTCTCTCTCACACACACATACACTCTTTAACCGCCTATAACTGCTTGGCCATTTGGCTGAATCCTATCCTCTGGCATATTGGCCACATATTCTAACCAAACACTTTCAACTTCGGTGTTACATTTAGCTTTGCTTTGTTTTGCTTACTTTAATTAAATTCGAACTAAAACTGAGTGCAACAACAAATGAGTCCGGTTAGGTTTTGTGCATAAGTGGTCACATTGCATTTGGACGGACAACAACAAAAACGGAAAAAACCTATATATAAGAAGATGTATGTTTTTTTCTGCCAGTGCTTGTGGGTTTATAGTATTTTAAGTGCTTTAAAAGAATGGCAATGAAAGAAAAAAAAGAAATTGAAAAATAATGTGCCTATGGGTAATAGTGTGCGTGTGGTATTTTTGGTAAATTAAATTCAATTTTTTTTGCTTAACATATTTGTATTTACTAATTATGTATTAACCAAAAAGATTTCAATTTATTAATTCATTGCTTGCTGGCATGCCAGTAGAAACTCCGGTTAACCATATTTCCAATAATTAAATTCTTATTCATAAGAATTTAATATTTTTAATTAATTTCAGTTGCTGTCGTTGTTGTTATTGTTTTCCCAGCACAAACATTAAAAGCTTTATTTAATGGCCAGACATGAAAAAAGCGTGTAAGCGTTGCAAAAATATGTAAATATGTTACAACAAGTGTTAAAATAATTAACTCCTTCGATGTGTTTTAATGTGTCGACCCCAAAAGAGATAAAATGTTGAATGCTTACATTATTAATGGATATTGAAATCAATGTATGGCCGTAGGTCAAATATTACTTTACGCGGTAGTGCCTTAATGCGCTTATTAAATGGAAGCTGAACGTCGTGTGTATTGAAGCAGATTCAAAGGATAGGTGTTGACATTGTAATTATTTAATGCTATTGAGTAACAAGGACAAGGGTAAATCATTTTTATTTGGAACTCCGGTTAACCATATTTCCAATAATTAAATTCTTATTCATAAGAATTTAATATTTTTAATTAATTTCAGTTGCTGTCGTTGTTGTTATTGTTTTCCCAGCACAAACATTAAAAGCTTTATTTAATGGCCAGACATGAAAAAAGCGTGTAAGCGTTGCAAAAATATGTAAATATGTTACAACAAGAGTTAAAATAATTAACTCCTTCGATGTGTTTTAATGTGTCGACCCCAAAAGAGATAAAATGTTGAATGCTTACATTATTAATGGATATTGAAATCAATGTATGGCCGTAGGTCAAATATTACTTTACGCGGTAGTGCCTTAATGCGCTTATTAAATGGAAGCTGAACGTCGTGTGTATTGAAGCAGATTCAAAGGATAGGTGTTGACATTGTAATTATTTAATGCTATTGAGTAACAAGGACAAGGGCAAATCATTTTTATTTGGATCGGGAGTTTTTAAAAAAAATAAAATAAAACACTTTTGTAAAGAGTACTTTACATTATATACATTTCATATGCTTCATTACAGATGCAGTTTTAGTAATATAGGGGTTATTCTAACAATGGGATCTTCAATGTTGATTTTTTTCTATAACGATACATTCCAATTATTTTTGAACCCAAAATATATTTAAAACACATTTCAATACTTCTTAACTGACATGGCCAACAATGTCCCTTTATATTTTAAAAAGTAAGCAAATGTATAAAATGGATCTTCATTTTTATGCACTACAGGGTATTATGTCTAGGTTTGTAGCATTAAAATTGAAACTTTTAACGGAAAACATAGAATCACATTCTAAGTAGCTTTATGCACGTCCGCCTGTCCGTTTTTATACCCTTCACCACTCTGTGGTACAGGGTATTATGTCTTTGTGCATATGTTTGTAACAGGCAAAAGGAAACGAGATAGACCCATATAATTACTTTCTGAGTCGATTTATGCATGTCCGTCCGTCCGTCTGTTGATGTTAAATTGTAAACAAAGTACAGGTCGCATTTATCATACGATTTGGATAAAATTTGGCACAGCTCATTTGTTTGGCACAAGGACGAACCATATTGAAATTGGGAAAAATCGGTTCAGATTTATATATAGCTCCCATATATCTTCCTCCGATTCGATTTACATGAAATTTCGCACAGCTTATTGAATTAGGTCTACAATGATGTGTGTTAAGTTTCGTGAAAATCGGTTTAGATTTAGGTATAGCTCCCATATATATTTTCGTCCGATTTAATGTAAAAATGCACCAAAGTGCCTATATGAGTGTTAAGATTCGGGAAAATCGGTTCAGGTTTAGGTATAGCTCCCATATATATTTTCGTCCGATTTTATGTAAATGGTGCAACAAAGTGCGTGTATATCCTTCGATTTGCACGAAATTTGGCATAGCGTATTGAATTGAGCCTAGAATAATGTGATGTAGGTTTCGGAAAAATTATATATATATACATATATATACGGTCGATGTGACATAAATGGTGCACAAAACTCTAATGTTTGTCCGATTAACACGAAATTTTGCATATGTATTTCGAACGGGTAATCATACATATGTAGAATATACCCAAAGTGGTGAAGGGTATCATATAGTCGGCCCAGTCCGACTTTACTACTTTCCTTACTGGTTTTGGAATGAGAAATGAAATTTGGCACAACTCATTCAGATTTAGATATACTGTAGCTAGCACAAGAAATTCAACGGCGAGAAAAAATATGTTTAAGTGTGGTAATTATATCCTCAGCCTTATGGCTAATGAGGGTATATACACATTGAAAATGTTATCATCGAATTATTGGTTTTAGACCCCTGTTTCTTTGGACCAAATCCGGTTCAGACAATCTGGAGTCAAAATACAAATGTCCGTCCGTCTGTCGGTTGGTACACACGATAACTTTCGAATGGAGTAACCGATTTCATCCAAACTTGGCACATCGTAATATTTCCTCCAAACTAAATTCAAGTTCAAAGGTGGGGAATATCGATCCACTCCTTTTGGTACCTCCCCCACAAATGGTCAAAATTTTCAATTATCTTTGCCAAGACTATATTCCGAAGATGAGACACAGTAGTCCACTCCTTCCGGTACCTCTCTGTTTTATATAATTTGATCAACAACAAATCCGAAACCTCTTTGTTAAAAAACATATTTCTTATATAAAACTAATAATATAATATGTGTGTAATTCCGAAGACCTCCGTAAACCATGGGGTGGGGTTATATATCTGTCGGTAACACCGACTGACACTTTTTTACTTGTTTTAAAACGATTTTGACTTTTGTAAAATAGTTTAAACCGAATTTGGAACGAAAACTTCTAATTGAAATAAACAACAAAAGAAAAAGAGATATATTAGATACTGTTATTTTGAAACAAATGTAATTAGATGTCATATGACCAATACGTTTGATATTTATGGCTCGCTACTGTGGATTGCATAGAGGTTGAGGTCTTCTTCTCAAAGAAGAGCTAGAGCTCACAAAATTACATAATCGTTTGTATCCCAAGAAATTCATTTTGTTCATTACTTATCTGGTTTTTGTGGAAGTTATTTTTTTTTTATATTTTCCCCATTTTGGGAATAAAAATAAACATAAATTTAAAAAAAAATTAAATTAAATGTGGCGTGACCTTTTTAAATAATTAAATTGAAAAAAACTTCGTTTAGATTCATTAATAGGCAAACTTATTCGTTTATAATATTTTTAATAGTTTAAAAAAGTCATAACCAATTCCAATAATATTATAATCTCCACACAAGAGAAGGTAAATATCACGGAATTTGTAAAGGCATGAGATTTAATATTTCGACCCTTTGAAAATATTTAATGTCACCGTTTTGTCCACGGGATGGTTACACTTTCCCATATCAACTTAGTCGTAGATAAAAGATTTTCTTAATAAGGATCGGGTAAATGTGGAAAATAACGATGAAAGGTCTTCCTATAATCCAGCAATATTCCCATTTAAATACCAAACATCCTTGGATTATGTTGCAAAATTCCAAAGTACTATAGATAATATTACGAGCTATATTGGGATTTTAACTAACAGCCGGACTTAGCATTTTATTCTGATCAAAAATATCGAAGACCCCAGCGAAACGGAATGACAGTTTCTTTTCTTCTAGTTGTAAACAATCTTTCACTTATAACACAATATGTTTCTTCCACGCATTCAATATAAATTATATGTTAAATTATTGTAATTTATATATTTATTTTATAAACATTTCTTTTGTATTTAAATTATATTCCAATGCATTATAAGCATATACAAAATGCTGCCTTCCTGTCATTACATAATAATTGCTAGTCATTTTCAGAAAAAAAATTACAAATAAATTTGTTCAATTTTTCACTTAAACTTTTTAAATAATTATTTCGCCTAATTGATTTCCGATAAAACTGTGAATTTTTATAAATTGAAACAATTGGATGTGTGTTTGTGTCATCGCATAAATCACAACATAACACAATAAATATTTACGCCGATGTTCGTTTTTTCCAATTTTTTTCTGGCTGTGCAGTTGGCGTCAAACAATGAATATAATTATTGGAGTGGAATGTTTCCAATGGCACGAATGAGTGGTATTTTGTGGGCAATTGTGTATTGGTTTGTCAATGAAAACCAGACAACGAATCGAAAAAAAAATAAAACAAAAATTGAAAAATATAAAATAACCCGTATTGGTTGCACTGAATTGTGTGTGAAATTTACTTTCATTGTTAGTACTGCGTATTTATGTGTGTAGTGGATATATTTAGTGAATGTAGAAAGCATGTTTTTATTTAAATGCCAAACACATTTTGGCAGAGAAGCATTGTTTGGGGGGAGATAACCTTCAAAAACCAAAAGCATTGGCGGAAAATTGAAATAGCAGTGCATTTTGTGTTTTTGTAGGCGCAGTTATAAAGTCTTACAGATGGTTGGCCATATAATTCGCTATATCAATTATTAAATTTAAACAAAAATGTGAATGGATCTAGCTATATGTTTTCTCCCGCCCATTAATAACGTAAGTACAGGTCGCCCACAATTGCATAGCCATATAGCCGATAATTGAAGTTAATAAATATTAAGTAAATATATTTATATGTTTAAGCCACAGGATTTATTTTGCTTTTTATAAAGTATATGTTTTTTTATCAAAGAGTTGATTTTATTCGCTTCAAATTAAATTTACAAGTTTTTAAAAAAGCGGTCTCATCTTCGGACTTCATCTAGGTTTGATATACATTTTGAGATTTGTTTGGATCAAATTAGAGATTTTATGTGCTTGACATTGAATTAACAAATGCTCAACAGTTTTGACACTTTCTGGGGGGTACCCCCATCTTCTAAAATACTACGATATGCTGATTCTGATATAATCGTATATTTCATTCGCTTAATATTGAATTTGTAAATGTTGTCAGTGACAGAAGGAGGGGCTTGATCTAGACTTAAGGGAACCCCACCCATTCTCGATTTTATTTTTTCAAGATTTTCAATGGGTTGCTAAATCAATACCAATTCTTCTTAAGGTTTGTAACTTTGCACATATATATTTGAAGATTTAAAAAAGAAGAAAAATAATTTACAAAAAAAATAATTGCTGACACAATAAATCGGCTATATCTTCAAGAGTTCTTGAGATTTTCATTTGAAAATTTGTAGGGACATTCTTTAATTAGTGTAGATTCGAATTATATCAACAAAATTTTTGACCCCGAGAATGGGGTGGGGTTCCCCTTAATGGTTCAAATTAAGTAAACATAAAATCAAATATTCATTTTTTTTTTTGAAATCGAGATATTTGCACAAGTTTTGTTGAAATCGGTTCAGATTTAGATATACACTGGTGGCCAAAACTAAAGCAACTGAAATTACAAGCTGAGTATATAAACTATAACTAAAACTAATATTTAGTACAGTCCTTCTAATTACGTGGATTGTGCTGTGATGTTCAGCTTATAATTGTGGCTTACAGATCGACTCGAAAAAAAAAAACACAAAAAAACTAAGTTTTCGGTCCACATCATCTCACAATTATTATCTGATCATCACCGAAAATTATTGTCCTTGACCATAACTGGAACCTCACGGAACATTTCAAAGCGATCAGCGCTATATTTTCGTCCTCTATGATGGCAAAGGGTTACTAAATAATATCTGAATACGTAAAGGCCAACTACTCCTCTAGAATATACTATCAAGCTTCTCAGGTCTATGTCCTTCAATAGTAAATATATACGCTATAGAATACCAAATTTGTCAATTTTCACACAAAAGTCAGGGTCCATTTGACCCGCCAAATATTGACCGATCTTTATCAAAACGTAGATAAAACGTAGTATATTATTCATTTCATCACCAAAATATTAACCGATCTTTACCAAAAACAATAGGGGTCATCATTGAGCAGAACCGATCCTACATGCAAAATATCGTGAAGATTGGTTTATAACAGTCTGTATCGTGTTTACAAATTATAATGGACAGACGGACGGACATACATGCCTAAATCGACTCAAATATTCGAGATCAAATATTCACAAAGCTAGACAGACGGACTCAGAAAGTGATTGTATGCATATTCTCAAAAGGAACCATGATGTATCTCGATTCCTTTTGCCCTTTACAAACATATGCACAAATAAATAATATCCTGTACCACAGTGTGGTGAAGGGTATAAAAATGGCGTTAAATTTGCTGACAAAATACCTACAATCGAACATTTTCTGCAAATACGTTTTTTATCTACCAAGAACCCACAACTTCAACGTACAGCTACTTCGATCAAAATAAGTAAAATTGGGAGCTGTGTCGAAAAATAGTCCTGAATGACATATTACAAACACATATTTTATAAATATGCTTTTCACTTTCCATGAGCACGGACCGGCAACACAGCCCGTTCGGTTTCAAAATGTGGCTAAAGACTTTCAAATACCGAAAACTAGACAGAGACCTTTGTATAGGACATAGTCTGCAAAAATGTTTTTCTCCATCCAAGAACTCGGAATATCGAATTCCAGTCCCCTCAGTTGCTGCTAAAACCATTAAATAATGAAATTTGCGAAGATGGGTCCTTTTTATAGAGGCTATGTGGAAACATGATTCAATATTAAAATTTGTATGCAATAATAAGAACGAAATCAACCCAACCAGCAAGAACTCGCAATGCCAAATTACATCCTTTTTTGTCAATTGAAAAATGCAACTAGGACCAGCAAATTGGGATTATTCTATGACACCTCAACTGAGTGTCCGTGACGTAACTACTCAAAAAAAAAAAAAAACAGATTATTAGAAAATGATATTTAATGGCAACAATGCTGCATTGCATTAAATTCGGGAAATCATGGCATTGTTGATTTGCCCTCGTGATTTAAACAAAACTATACGACGAGTTATTGACTCATTAATGAACTACGAACAAATAATTAAACCCCCATGAACTCAATAAAATATATATTAAAATTAGCTATGTAGCAATATATGCTATGTATGTAAATACAAATTTAACTTTATAATTAACATTTAAGCGATGTCAATAAGCCAATAAAATATCAATATTGTTGAGAATAAATAAAATTAAAATATTTGAAGGTGTGAGAAAAAATGGGGGAAAATTGAATTGATAAAATTAAAATATTCTGAGGTGTGAGAAAAAAGTGGAGGGAAATTGAAGTGCATTCTATTTGCTTGTGATAGTAAAGTCAACGTCATTGCCGTCATCATTAAATAATTGTGGTTTTTATGCTAAACAAAAGCTGTTGGTTATTATGACCACGGGAAATGTTTACACAGTTCGGTAGATTATCGAGAACAGTTAATAACCAACATAATTGTCAAATAATACAATGGTAATATTGTTAACAGAGATACACATTTAGTTTCAAATACAAACAAATATAAAAATTATGCGGTTTAATAAAATGGTTATATGTTTAGAAAAATATTAATTATGACACCAAGTGAGTAAATACAAGCCCAGAAATTGCACCAAGTCAAAAAATCAAACCAAATATAGGTATAGTTGAAACATATTATAATTTGCTGATAAATATTTTTAAATTTACGCTGTGGCACAATCGATAAAAAATGCTAGAAAGTGTTAACAAAAAAGTGCCAAATAAAAGTGCTAAAAAGTTAATAGAAGGAACTTCGCTTATGGTTAACAATGTGATCTGCACTTCCTAAAAATTCAATATACACATAAGGTGGAGTGAGTGTATTTTAAATTTTGAATTGTTTAGCCGTATTCTCTGGGCTTTGTTAGTGTAGAAAATATTTATGAGGACAATTTTCTATTTTCTATATTTGGACATATACTTAAAATCAAATTTCCGTCCTACTTCCATACTTTAAGGTGTGATTTAAAAATATGTTTGCCGAAATTTGTCGATGTAACCCCCAATTTGGCAAGAACATGTGATATAGATACAATAATATAAAATTCCAAATTACAGCTAACGACTACTTTTACATTATCTTATGAGTCTTATGTGCGAAATTTTTTATTATCATCTTTAATGTACTGATAATATTCACCTTCATTGTAATCATCAGTTCCACATGTTTAATTGACCGTCATTTGATGTTAATATTTTGACGCATGTCAATGTTATACAGTAAAGTACGGTTATAGCGAACTAGTAGGGACCATGAAAATAAGTTCGTTATATCCAAGAATATACTAGGTTTTGCAGCAAAAAAAAAAAAAAAAAAAAAAAAAAGAAAAAAACATGTTCACTTCCGAAATGGGAATTTTTGGTGTCCCTTTTGACAATACTGAAGCTGCTTCTCTATTTCGATTGAATCTGACATTTTGGTAAAGGCTTTCAGCGTTATGGTATAAAATAACTTTTGTGCGGATTGTCATCTTTGAGTATTATGTGTATTTGTAAGAAGTTTATTATAACTGAATTTTGGGACCGAATAAATGCTCGCTATAAAAATGTTCGCTATATCCGTATATTGATACAAGAGTAAAGATTTGTATGAAAAAATCTGTCTTTGAACTTCGGTACCATGAAATGTGTTCGCTATAATTGATGTTCGAATATATAACATTTGTATACCCTAAACCACTATGCTGTCAGGGAATTATAGTTTTGTGTGGCTCCATGAGTTTATAACGCCGCGAAATATTGCACATTGACCCAGCTTTTAGTTTACCAATCGTCTTATCTCGACTAGCTGAGTCGATCTAGACATGTGTGTCCATCCATCTATCCATTTTAATTTGTAAACACGCTGCAGGCCACAGTTATGGACAAATCTTCACGAAATTATGCATGTTCGACCGGTTCTGGCCAATGAAGACTGTTTTTGTTTTTGATATTTAGGGGATGAAATGGGTCAAAAACTTAATTTTTTGTCCGTTTTCTCTAGAGGCCACAATTATGACTCGAACATCACGAAATTTTACACAAAAAAGGGGTCTGACCATAGAATAAGCATGGCTGTTTTTATGAAGATCGGTCAATATTTAGCGAGTCAAATGGACTCAGACTTTTGTGTGAGAAATTGTGAAGGGCATCTGATCAATTTAGATGATGATCGGTCAATATTCCGAGGGTCAAATCAACTAAAACCTAAAGTGACAAAACTTGTATTTAATGGCGTAAATATTTACCTCGGGAAAACCAGATTTGGAAAATACGCTAGGGTTAGAAAGTGGAGCTGTTGACCTATAAATGGTCAGAATGGCGCCAATATCACGAAACATTGCCCAGGCTGAGAAATTTTGAATTTGACCTCATGACAATGTTTACTGGTGTAAAGCTCAGAGTCTCCAGATTTGAAATATATAACCTTTTATTGGCTCCAATTAGTTAGTTAGTTAGTTTGAAAATAGGTTGAGACCGGGCAGTGGCATAGGAAATGTTCCAACGTTTCGTTGTCTTCCCCACACGCTCTGCACCTGCTGCTTCCCGAACACCCAATCTTGTGTAAATGTGACTGCAGGTTAAGGTGTCCTGTGAGAATGCCTATCAGTCTGCTTAGTTCTTTCTTGTTTAGCGTAAGTATTTGGTTAATTGAGTGTCCTATCGTAGCCTGTAGTATATTTTCGTGCGGTGTGTAGTGTCCGTTGTCGATCCACTCGTTCATGGCTTTAAGTCTTAAAGCTGCGATGGCCGTTTCGTATTTTATTTGGATGTCAACTGGGTGTATATACAATATAGTTTCCAGTGCCCTAGTTGGTGTTGTCCGCATTGCCCCGCATATGCCTAGACAACAAGTTCTTTGGACTTTCTGTAGTGTTATTACATTACATTTTTTGGTTCCAATTAAAATTTGACTTGTTTACCAAAAAAATGTATTCCTGACCGATAGTGGTGTGTTGGTAGGGCAAAAAGAACTGCCTTGGAAGTATTATCGAGCAAAATTGTATGACCGATTTAAAACTATTGAAAAATATAATATTTTGGATGACAGATAGTAAAGAATACTTAATACATTAATTTCCATGTTTTCATATTAAATAGTTCTTAAACAGGTTAAATGCACAGTCGCAAAACTCGGAAAAGTCCGTACGTTTATAATTCAAGTGAAGTGTTAGAAATGAAAACAATTTTTTATTGATTTTAACTAAAAAAAATTAATCATGTGTGATAGAAACTTTCTGTAGTTCTTAGAAAACTAATTTTAAATCTACTATTTTTTTGACATATTTCTTAATGAAACGTTTTATAATTTCATTTAACAAGATCTACTCAGAATTGTCTTCTATGTTGATTTTCTTTACAACACATTTAAATTAATAAATTATATTTTTTCGATCAGCGTAATATTTTGAGAGTTTATGGATATCCCTATGGAGCACGAAATATTTAATACAATTTTTTGAATTTTTTCCTATTGAAAACTCAATAAAATTTATATTCATCTGTTAAGCTGAACCTTCATCCTTATCGGGGCTATTTTTGATCTATATTTTTAAACCGATTTTAGGAAATTTAATAAATTTGTTACAAAAATTAATTTTATACAACAATTTATTCATTGTATTTTGGCATATAATGACACAGTAAAATGTTAGGTCCCTTAATAAAAGGGTTTTATGCGAACGGGAATTGAAGTCAATCAATTTCACTCCTCACGACCCTATTTCGACATTATTTAATTCAAGAACATGTTGTAAATAAAAAGTTTTATTACAACAGCTTATTATTTTTTTTTTAATATTTTTCATAGCCTTATTATATAACACCCGCAAATTTTATGGAATTTCGTATTCTTTATATTGCCCTTAAAAAATGGTTATATTTAGTATCAGTTATTTAGAAGGCTTGAATGCGATTCTATTGAACTCCACTTTGGATGTTTCTCTTTGAAAAAATGGCAAAATATAACCAGTGAGCGGAGAAGTATAGTCGGGCCGGGCCGACCATATGATACCCTACACAACTTCTACGAAACTTTCTGTTTTTATATATTCTATGCTTGGGCAATATTACGCAATATTTGCACGCTATTGACTGACTAGATGTCAACAAATATTTCTAATATTCAGTAGACGAAGGCAGTCCTTGTACAGATTCCATTTAACGTGGGTTATGTTGTGATGTTGGGCTTTCATTTGTAGCCTATAGATCGACTCGAAAAACACAAATAATTAAGTTTTCGATCCACTCCTTCATCCCAAAATTATTATCTGATCATCACCGAAAATTATAGACGTGTCCTTGACCATACCTGGATCCTCATGGAAAATTTCAAGGCACTAAGCGCTGCATTTTCGCCTTCTAGTGTGGTAATGGGTTACTAAATAATATTTTAATAGGTAGGGGAGACTGGGGCACCTTCGGCAATCGCGTTTTCGATATGAAGCTTCCACCGTACATCACTAGTTTCGATACATAGGTATCGAATATCGAAATAAATAACTGACACAAAGTTTAAAATTTCTAGGTAATAAGCTTATTTAGATACATGGGTTTTTGTATTTTTATAGATGTTTCTGTAATATTTCAATTCCACTTCGTAAGTATTTCGTGTATAAAACTTTTTAAATTTTTAAGACAATATTATTAAAAAGTGGTTAACTACGATGTGCATTATTATAGAAATATTAAAAAATATAATGTTTTTACAAAACTGATCAAAAAAATGGAAAAAAATATAAAAAGTACATTCGGCATTTTAAAGTGGGGCACATTCGGCCATATACAGATTGTGCAATATTATTTCCTTAAAATGTTTTTGAGTTTGTTTTTAAAAATAATCCTTTAATATGGTTCGAAATTGCATATATAAGATCAAACGTGATTGTATTGACGAAAATGCGATAGAAAACCCCTATTTCTGATGGTGTGTGCGACCTTGAGATGTAAACGTCCGCCGCTAGAAAATAAAGACCTATAATTCAAACATTGTGTGGCGTATTAAAACCAAATAGAGCCTTTAGAGGATCAGAATTTCATCCAGACTGATAGCGATGACAATTACCCGGCTATGGCTATGGTGCCGAATGTGCCCCATCAAATGTCGAAGCTACCCCGGGTTGGGGCACATTCGGCGAATTTGACTTTTTTTACAAAACTGTAAAATTTTTTACTAATACTATTTTTTATATCTTTTTGGTACTATTTTTTATAATTAAGTGTCAGAGGACAATAATCAGCCATAAAGTTGTTATATATGTTGAATAAGTACTGAGATATAGAGCTCTAAAAAAGTGCCGAAGGTGCCCCAGTCTCCCATAATACGTGTAAATATTTAAGTGTAACTCCCACAACCGAGTACATACGACAATATAATTGGTATCAATTTAAAGGCCAACCAATCCTCTTGGATATGCTATCAAATTCTCGGGTCTATGTCCTTCAGGAATAAATAGATACGCCATACAATAATTTTTTTTTTTCATTTTTCACACAAAAGTCAGGGTCCATTTGACCCTCTAAATATTGACCGATCTTTATCAAAACAGGCATGTTTATTCTTTGACCCAATCCCCTTCTCCATGTAAAAATTCGAGATGTTTGGGCAATAATTGCGGCCTCTGGAGCGACCAGAAAACCCGACATAAATTCAGTATTTGGTCCATTTCATCCCCTAAATATTAACCGATCTTTACCATTGGCCAGAACCTATCCTACAATGAAAATTTCGTGAAGATTGGTCCATAACTGTGGCCTGTATCGTGTTTACAAATTATAATGGACAGACGGACGGACGGACACACATGTCTAGATCGACTCAGCTAGTCGAGATATGACAATCGGTATACTTAAAGGTGAGTCGGGACCAATATTTCGCGGCTTTACAAACTCTCTGGGTTGCACAAAGCTATAATACCCTGACAACATAGTTGTGTAGGGTATAAATATATTACTTCATGTATAAATCGCATGGTGTCTCCAACCTTGCAAACAAAAATATGCATTTAAGAGTTCTTAATAAAATTTTACTTAAAAATATTAATTCCAAAATACCACTTAAATCAATGATTTAATTACCTTTTAAAATATTTAAAATCACAAACAAAATCATTTTTGTCGACATCATCTTATCATAATTTTTCATAAACAAAATTCTGTCGAATAA
>NW_026876536.1:0-20176 GCF_032173495.1 Musca vetustissima
TTTTCCCGATCTACAGATAATAGACAACCAATTGTATAAACATTTCCCTCGCAAAAATGTGTTTGACCCACGACCAGAATGGAAACAATGCGTACCAATGGAGAGGCGGTCGGAAGTAATACACGATCAGCATGATGTGGTTCATGCTGGGCACCTTGGAATGTTTAAAACTTTAAAAAGAATCCAAGAGAATTATTACTGGCCAGGTATGTCAAGGGATGTACGGGAATACATCCGAAGCTGCGAAACATGCGCCAGATATAAGGTAGAACAGAAGGCCCCCTGTGGATACATGCACACCATGCAATGCAGTGCACCCTGGGAACTTGTATGTGCTGACTTCGTGGGGCCGCTGCCAAGATCTAAGCACGGAAACACATCATTGTTGGTGATTATTGACAAATTTAGCAGATGGGTGGAGTTAATACCAACCCGAAGAGCAACTGCGCAGGATGTCGTCAAAACCCTCAAAGAGAGAGTTATTTACCGATTTGGCTGTCCGAAAGCATTGCTGACTGACAACGGGGTACAGTTTACAAGCCGGATATTAAATTCCTTTCTCAACGACCACCACATTGAACATCGTAAAACTGCCCTTTATGCTCCACATGAGAACCCTACCGAACGCACCAATCGGGTCGTGAAAACCATGATAGCCCACAATACGGGTACGGATCATCGCAACTGGGATCAGTATTTACCCGAAATATCTTTTGCCATAAATACTGCGGTTAGCGAATCCTCAAAATACTCTCCGGCTGAAGTCGTGTTTGGTCATAACCCCATTACTCCGAACACCTTGCACCTTCCCACTTTGAACCCGCCGAGAAACAATAACATGTACAAAGAACTTTGGAAGAATGTGAAAGAAAATCGGAGGAAAGCGAGCCACACACAGCAACATTACTATAATCTACGACGAAGAATATGGACACCGGCAACAGGTAGCGAGGTATGGGTTAGAGAACGTCAATTATCATCCGCGGCAGAGAACTTTAACCAAAAACTAGCCCCGAAATATTCAGGACCATACGTTGTTTCCTCTGTAATACATCCCAACATCGTCGAAGTGAGAGACGAAAAGGGAAAAACAAAAAGGGTAAGCTTACAAGATTTGAAACCTTACCTTTCTAGTAAACTAAATGATAATGAGTGCATTATCACAATCTTCTCTCGCATAAAATAAATTCACTCAATAAGTACTGATGAGTGTACGCTCGCTCAATCGCTCATCACACAGTTATAATCACTCAAATAAAAGACCCGTTATAAAGTTTGTTGTAAGATGGTTTTACAAAAGAGGGTTCATTTATGTCGTAACAATCAAGACAAAAGGATGGAACGCAAGCCCACCAGACCGCGGAAAGAAACCACACCAGCCCAAGCCCCGAGACCTTACCGACCTCCTATTGAGGCTCGTCCCCGGATAATCTCTGATGTGGTTATCCCGGCTCGGCAAGTTCGATTTACGACACCCAGCAGTAGTGCCCCTCCACCATTGCGTCACTTCGCACGAGCAGAACAAACGCAGCCACGTCGGTCAGGAGGCATGCCCGTGTTGGATAATGTGGCAGAACATGCACGAAACCCAGAACCACCCCGAACAGTCGTAGCGGACAACAACATGCAACAACAAAATATGTCGGGCCCCATTGCAAGCTCATCAATTTCTCGGCCAGAAATGACATCTAACAGTCGCTCCCAACCAGCTCAGTTAGCGTATATCCAGCCACGACAGTCAGACCGTGAATTATTGCAATGGTTACAGTCTCTTCATATTCAGAGACCACGTGGTCGCCGTCACCAAACGATCCTCTATTATGCGAACAGACCAGCTGTCAAGGTGACCTTCCTCAATGCCGAGCGTGCACGACTGATGTGCCGAAATATTGTAACCACTGTCTCTTTGGTTCCCCGATCCGCACAGCCTCCAACACGTTATAACAGGGTGGCGTAAAAGAAAAAACATTTTAATTAAGCTGTAGGACAGCATATAATAATATCGTTTATTTTTTTTAGTATACAAGCTGTAGGGCAGCAGGTATTATTTAGTACATAAGCTGTAGGACAGCAATAAATATAGCACATATTTTTGTTTGTAAGGCCGTAGAATAGGTGCTTTTCTTTTTAAAGTAAAATATGTTGACGTGAGCTCTCCTTTGGGAGAGTAAAATTCACCTATGGTGCGGGCCACTGGCCAAAACTCGGTCAACGAAAATAGAAAGTTAGGGGAAGTTATTAATTCTTTTTTTCTCTTTTCTTTTTTTTCTCGAAGTAAGGGGGGGATGTAACGTGACCGCTACATTTCACACCACCTTATTATATACCCCTCGTTAATATAATACTACAATACCTACATTTAAGCAACTCACTTTGCAATTATAATAACTAGGTATCTGACTTCAATGAACAGACATGGGGATATTGTTGAGATATGGGAAAACAATTCTCATTCACTTTGTGTTGTCGTACAGATAAGTGTTCCAGTTTTCGTCGGCAGAAATTGTCGAGTGCTGGAGTTGGACCAAGTACGAGCGAAACCGACTTGTGGCAGTGTCCGCAGTCGTAGTACCTTGTACCGAACATAGCCGAAGCCTTCGACCTGCGATTCGTTCGCTTCCGCGACTCGTTCGCTTCCTGCTATTCGTTCGCTTCCTGCGATTTGTTCGCTTCCTGCGATCCGTTCGCTTCTATATAACTCTTCTCGTTTCAGAAGGAGTTTGAACGAAGGGCCCCACCGACTACATCAACCCGAGCCGATTACTTCAACCGAGCCGACTGCTCCAACCGAGCCGACTACATCAACCCGAGCCGACTACTACAATTCCGAGCTGACTACTACAATCCCGATCCGACTACTTCAACCCGAGCCGACTACATCAACTCGAGTCGACTACATCAACCCGAGCCGACTACTTCAACCGAGCCGACTACATCAATCCGAGTCGACTACATCAACCCGAGCCGACTACTTCAACCGAGCCGACTACATCAATCCGAGCCGACTACATCAATCCAAGTCGACTACATCAACCCGAGCCGACTACTTCAACCCGAGTCGACTACTTCAACCCGAGCCGACTACATCAACCCGAGCCGACTACATCAATCCGAGTCGACTACTCTAACACGAGCCGACTACTTCAACCGAGCCGACTACTCCAACACGAGCCGACTACTTCAACCGAGCCGACTACATCAACCCGAGCCGACTACATCAACCCGAGCCGACTACATCAAGCCGAGTCGACTGCACCAACCCGAGCCGACTACTTCAACCCGAGCCGACTACTTCAACCCGAGCCGACTACTACAACCCGAGTCGACTACTATAACACAAGCCGAATACCTAAACCTACACAACCGAAGCCGACTACACAAATACAGCTGAGTGCCACAGCCGGAGCCTAATAGCTATAACCAAAAGCCGATTACAGTCACCCCATCAGCCCGACGGAACGAGTCCCAACACACCGAAACGACCCGACGATCCCGCATGTTACTATCTATCTAAACACAGAAGTATTACAATAAAGAATTTAACTTTACCACTCGTGTTTTTAACTTAAGGTTTGTGGGTCCTTGAGTTGACCCTGGCTGCGACTGAGCTCACTTCAGCCTTAGACAAAACCACTCGTTATACTCGTTATTATATAGGAGATATCTGAACAATTTCCCTAAAATTATCACCACAGGAGCACTGGAATTTATTTGCAAATTAAGTTTCCAATCTCCATCGTCGTTTTCAAAGAAGTAATGTTCACCAATCCCAGGACCTTCAGATCAAAGAGCGCACCAAATAGTGACTTTTTCTAGATGTGATGGTCTCTCTTCAATTATTTGAGTATTCTCGCGACCCCAAATTCGATTTTGTTCGATTTTAGAATCACAATTCCCACAAATTATTTAATGGACTGTTCTTTAGATTTTGTTACATTTCGAAAATGTCTCCCTTCCAATTCCCAGCGAATTTCATCGCTGATTCTATCCAAAAGCACATTCGTTGCAATTAATTTTTCACACATTCACACTTGGTATTCTCTGTATTCGATAGAATTCATTTGCTTATACGAAACACCAAGACACAAATTTTTAATTGGTTTCACTGGTATTTTTATACCCTTCACCATAGTATGGAGGGTATATTAGTTTTGTTTTTTCCGTTTGTAACACATCGAAATAATCATTTCCGACCCTATAAAGTATATATATTCTTGATCAGCGTAAAATTCTATGACGATATAGCCATGTCCGTCTGTCCGTCTTTCTGTTGTAATCACTCTAGCGTCTAAACGAATTGAGATAGAGCGCCAAAATTTTGCATAGAGTCGTCTTTTGTCTGCAGACAGGTCAATTTCGAAGATAGGCTTTATCGGTCCACGTTTAGGCATAGCTCCCATATAAGGGTACCCCGGTATTTTGGGGTTCTTGAGCGTGTTTTTCAATCGAATTCGCTGAAATTTGCTACATTGGGTTCTTATTGGGTACTTAATATCACCACAAAAATTTATAAATATAGGTCCACTTTTTCTGGTAGCCCCCATATAACGGTACCTCCTAATTCGCAGTATTTTGGGGGGTTTTGCTCGTATTTTTCCGCCGAATTAGCTGTAATTTAGTATATTAGTTTTGTTTTTCCGTTTGTAACACATCGAAATAATCATTTCCGACCCTATAAAGTGTATATATTCTTGATCAGCGTAAAATTCTATGACGATATAGCCATGTCCGTCTGCCTGTCTGTCTGTCCGTCTGTTGTAATCACTCTAGCGTCTAAACGAATGAAGATAGATCGCCAAAATTTTGCATAGAGTCGTCTTTTGTCTGCAGGCAGATCAAGTTCGAAGATGGGCTATATCGGTCCACGTTTATGCATAGCTCCCATATAAGGGTCCCCCCAAATTTTCGGTATTTTGGGGTTCTTGGACGCGTTTTTCAACCGAATTCGCTGAAATTTGGTACTTTGAGTTCTTATTGAGTAGCAAATATTCCCACTAAAAATTATAAATATAGGTCCATTTTTTCGGACAGCCCCCATGTAAGGGTAACCCCAAAATTTCGGTATTTTGAGGTTCTTGAGCGTGTTTTTCAACAGAATTCGCTGAAATTTGGTACTTTGAGTTCTTATTGGGTAGCAAATATCCCCATTAAAAATTATAAATATAGGTCCATTTTTTCGGACAGCCCCCATGTAAGGGTACCCCCAAATTTCGGTATTTTGAGGTTCTTGAGCGTGTTTTTCAACGGAATTCGCTGAAATTTGATACTTTGAGTTCTTATTGGGTACCAAATCTCCCTACTAAAAATTATAAATATAGGTCAATTTTTTCTGGTACCCCCCATATAACGGTACCCCTCAATTTTCGGTATTTTGGGGTTCTTGAGCGCGTTTTTCAACCGAATTCGCTGAAATTTGCTACATTGGGTTCCTATTGGGTACTAAATTTCTCCACAAAAAATTATGAATATAGGTCCACTTTTTCTGGTAGTCCCCATAAAACGGTACCTTCTATTTTTCAGTATTTTGGGGATTTTGATCGTATTTTTCTGCAGATTTAGGTGTAATTTAGTATTTTGAGTTCCTAATAGGTCACTAAACTCTCCACAAAAAATTATTAATATAGGTCCATTTTTTCGGATAGCCCCCATATAAGGGTACCCCCAATTTTCGGTATTTTGGGGTTCTTGAGCGCGTTTTTCAACCGAATTTGTTGCAAATTGGTATTTTGTAGTCGTATATGGTACCAAATCTCCCTACCAAAAATTATTAATATTCGCCCCCATTTTGGGGTAGTCCCCATATAACCCCCTTTTTATACCCTCCACCATAGTTTGTAACGCATCGAAATACTCATTTCCGACCCTATAAAGTATATATATTCTTGATCAGCGTAAAATTCGAAGACGATTTATGCATGTCCGTCTGTCCGTCTGTCTGTTGTAATCACCAAAATTTCGCATAGAGTCGTCTTTTGTCTGCAGGCAGGTCAAGTTCGAAGATGGGCTATATCGGTCCACGTTTAGGCATAGCTCCCATATAAGGATACCCACCAATTTTCGGTATTTTGAGGTTCTTGAGCGTTTTTTTCAACCGAATGCGCTGAAATTTGGTACTTTGAGTTCTTATTGAGTAGCAAATATCCCCACTAAAAATTATAAATATAGGTCCATTTTTTCGGACAGCCCCCATGTAAGGGTAACCCCAAAATTTCGGTATTTTGAAGTTCTTGAGCGTGTTTTTCAACAGAATTTGCTGAAATTTGGTACTTTGAGTTATACCAAATAAACCTACTAAAAATTATAAATATAGGTCAATTTTTTCTGGTACCCCCCATATAACGGTACCCCTCAATTTTCTGTATTTTGGGGTTCTTGACCGCGTTTTTCAACGGAATTCGCTGAAATTTTCTTTATTGGGTTCCTATTGGGTAATAAATTTCTCCACAAAAAATCATGGATATAGGTCCACTTTTTGTGGTAGTCCCCATATAACGGTACCTCCTAATTTTCAGTATTTTGGGGGTTTTGATCGTATTTTTCCGCCGAATTTAGTATTTTGAGTTCTTAATAGGTACCAAATCTCCCCACAAAAAATTATGAATATAGATCCATTTTTTCGGATAGCCCCCATATAAGGATACCCCCAATTTTCGGTATTTTGGGGTTCTTGAACGCGTTTATCAACAGAATTTGCTGCAATTTGGTATTTTGTAGTCGTATATGGTAACAAATCTCCCTACAAAAAATTATTAATATTCGCCCCTTTTTTGGGATAGTCCCCATATAACCCCCTTTTTTATATTAAAATAGTTATCTGATTTGTTACGCGTTTTAATTTTGGTTCTAAGACTCTGTTGTAATCATTTCACCTGCGGAGGATAGCGAGATAAAAAATTAGAACGTAAGGTTCGATAATGAACTTTAGCCGCATTTAGACTTAGCCCCTGTGTGGAGGTACAAGAAGAAGTGTGCCGATATTCCCCATCTTCGAATTTGAACTAAATTTGGAAGAAATAATAAGATGTGCGAGGTTTGAATGAAATCCAACTGATTTGGTCCAAAGAAACATGGGGTCTAGGACCAATATTTCGATGAGGCACATTTTCATTGTGTTGAGGTATAATTATCCATTACAATTTTCTGAAATTTGTATTGTTGTTTACATTATGGTTTACATAATCCGTTTTTAGAAATGTCGGTATAGGTCCACTTTTTGACATGTTCCCTATATTTTCATTTCTAGTACCTGCCCGTATATCTATGGTGGAGGGTATCCAAAGTTCGGCCCGGCCGAACTTAACGCTTTTTCACTTGTTTATATTAAAATGGTTATCTGATTTGTTCCGCGTTTTAAGTTTGGTTCTAAGACTCTGATGTAATCATTTCACCTGCGGAGGATTTCGAGATAAAAAAGTAGAACGTAAGGTTCGATAATGAACTATAACCCGCATTAAGACCTAGTCCCTGTATGGAGGTTCCAGACAAAGTGGACCGATATTCCCCATCTTGGAATTTGAACTAAGATTGGAAGAAATAATAAGATGGACAAAGTTTGGATGAAATCTAAATTTTTTGAAGCGCATTTGGTATAAAGATACATGGGTTCTAGAATCGATATTTTAATTAGCCACAGTGTATAATTATCCATTAAAAATTATTGAATTTTTTATTATGGTTTACATAATCCCTTTTTAGAAATGTCGGTATAGGTCCACTTTTTGGTATGTTTCCCATATTTTCATTTCTAGTTCCTGTCAGTATATCTATGGTGGAGGGTATCCAAAGTTCGGCCCGGCCGAACTTAACGCTTTTTCATTTGTTTATATTAAAATAGTTATCTGATTTATACTAAAATAGTTATCTGATTTTTTCCGCGATTTGAATTTGGTTCTAAGACTCTGTTGTAATCATTTCTCCTGCGGAGGATAGCTAGATTAAAAATTAGAACGTAAGGTTCGATAATGAACTATAGCCGCATTTAGATCTAGCCCCTGTGTGGAGGTTCCAGAAGGAGTGAACCGATATTCCCCATCTTCGGATTTGAACTAGGTTTGGAAGAAATAATAAGATGGGCAAAGTTTGGATGAAATCTAAATTTTCTGAAACTGATGGGGTTTAGAACCAATATTTCGAAAAGGCACATTTTCACCGTGTTAATGTGTATACACCCTCATTAGCCAATGGCTGAGGGTAATTTATCCATTAACATTTTCTGAAATTTGTATTATGGTTTACATGTTCCCTATATTTTCATTTCTAGTACCTGTCAGTATATCTATGGTGGAGGGTATCCAAAGTTCGGCCCGGCCGAACTTAACGCTTTTTCACTTGTTCTATTTCTGACTGAACAAAGAAATTCGAAAGAAAATGGCAAAAATAGGACACAATTTTGTTCCACGTAAAACCTGAAATACTGACTACAATGGATGTCAGAGATATTTATACCCTTCACCACACTGTGGTATGTTGTGCATATATTTGTAGGAGGCAAAAGGAAACGAGATAGACGCAAGGTTCCTTTTTAGAATATGCTCAGAATTACTTTCTGAGTCGATTCATGCATGTCCGTCCGTCGTTGCATATCAAATTGTTGCACTTATGATCCGATTTGGATGAAATTTGGAACAGCTGAGTTGTTTTGCCCAAGAACGAACCCTATTGAAATTGGGAAAAATCGGTTCAGATTTAAATATAATTCTCATAAATTTTTTCGTCCGATTAAATGTATATGGTGCACAAAAGTCCCTAATACCTTTCGATTCCCACGAAATTTGGCGCAACGTACTGAATTAAGACTAGACTATGTGTGCTAGGCTTCGTGAAAATCGGTTCAGATTTTTTTATAACTCCCATATATATTTTCGTCCGATTAAATGTAAATGGTGCACCAAAGTCCCTATATATCTTTTGATTTCCATGGAATTTGGTACAGCGTACTGAATTAAATCTAGAATAATGTGTGTAAAGTTTCGTGAAAATCGGTTCAGATTTACTTATAGCTCCCATATATATTTTCTTCGGATTTAATGTAAATGGTGCACCAAAGTCCTTATATCTTTCGATTTGCACGAAATTTGGCACAGCGTACTGAGTTGAGTCTAGAATAATGTTTGTTAACTTTCGTGGAAATCGGTTCAGATTTATTTGTAGCTCCCATATATATTTTCGTCTGATTTAATGTAAATGGTGCACCAAAGTCCCTATATATCTTCCGATTTCCACGGAATTTGGTACAGCGTACTATTAAATCTAGAATAATGTGTGTAAAGTTTCGTGAAAATCGGTTCAAATTTACTTATAGCTCTCATATATATTTTCGTCCGATTTTATGTAAATGGTTCACCAAGTTCCCAATATATCTTTCGATTTGCACGAAATTTGACACAGCGTACTGAGTGAAGTCCACAACAATTTGCGATAAGAGGTAAGGTATTATCCTTTTTAAGCCTTTTAAGTATTTATTCTTTAAGTTATTCTGTGTTGTTTATTTTATATTAGCATTGCATAAACCAGCAACACTGTTTCGCTCATAAATAAATTTATTTGCCATGCATATTCTCGCCGAAGAAATGAATTTATGTGCATAAACATTTTTCAAACTGGAAATGCACAACTTTTGTTGCGCTTATAAATATTTATGAAAGCAAGTTATGCATTTATAAGTCACAATTGTTTACCTTGGTCTGAGAAAACAAATATTTCCGCATTCATCTTCCATAGAATTACTCTTGAGTTTTTGTTCAAAGGTGGAGGTTTTCAAGGAATAGAAGCTGTATTTGATTTTAGAAATAAAATGGAATAAATAGATTTATTTTTATTTGTAAAATCGAATAAAGTTTAATCACGGTCAACACCCTTTAAAATATAAAATCTTGATGAACTTAAAAGAATGCATTTCAAATTCGGTATAACCTCCCAATTATTGGTAATTTGAGGAAGTTGGGGGTAACAGACAATTGAAAACGAGATAGACACAAGGCTCCTTTTGATAATATGCATAGAATCACGTTTAAGTCGATTTATGTATGTCCGTCCATCTGTCTGTCCATGTTAAATAGTAAACAAAGATTTGCCAAACATTTATTTGGCTCATGGACGAACCCTTTCAGTAGGCTGAGAAAAATTGGTTTAGATTTAGATATAGCCCCCATATCTAAGGCTTTGGACAGATCCAGTGCCAAAAGAATTGTATGCTCGGCAGGTCTCATCTTGTTGAGGCCATTGGCAATGTGATTACTGCGTATGGTGGTACTGCGTGATTTCCTGAAGCCATGTTGATGTTGTTCTAGGAAATAGGCCTATATGAATCTCGCCGACTAGCTGATTTGTCCGATTTTTGCAATGGTATAATTCTCGACATCTTCCAAACCTAAGTATGTATAGAAAATATGCAATTAAAACCAACATGTCAAAAATCATAAAAATACAAAAAAAAACTCGGGTGCAGCGTTGTATGAGAGTTAATACTCTCAAAAACATAACCCGATTGAAAACACATTCGGTTGACTAATTCACATTGGTAAAGACAGAATTTGTGCAAAATTTCGTCAAGATATTTCAATTGGTTTAGAAATTATTAATTTATATTTTTGGTTTGATTTTAGTCGGTTCAGATATAGATCTCTTACTTGATTCTATCCGATTTCATGCCAATAATCCACGAACTATGTTACGCCTTTCCGATATTATTCGAATTCGCTGAACTTTTCTGCATTACCAACAATGTGTTTTTTTTTTTTTTTTTCTTCGAAATATGTAAAACATCTCCAATCGTATTAAATGTGTTGTTTTAACGCTACACAGAAGCAGTTCCGTGGAGCATTTATTGCCCCTTCAAAGTGAGTGCCATAAATCATCGTTATACATATATTAGGAAGTTAGTATACAAAATAAAAATTCTAAACAAAATTTCAATTGGTGCAATTCGTTTTGTTGATTTTTTTTTTCATTCACTACACAATTATGGAACATTTATATTCCGTACGTGACGAATGATTTTACAAAAATATTTTCAAAAGAACCGCAATGCGGCATATGGAACGCTTAAATTCCCCTCCCATTATGTTACAATTTGAACGTTCGCGGAAGTGCTTAGGTTGTGTTACATCAGCAGAACATTTTGTTGGTTTACAAATGTATGTATCTACATGTAAATACAAGGGGTCAATGTTTATATGGTGCAATTTAAGTATGTATGCATATGTGGGTGTGTGTAAATTAATTACGAGCTTTAAAAAATAATAAACACATAATATTTGATAGCATATTTTATATCATTGTTTCTTTTTAATTCTTTTCGCTCATCATTACGTGGTGTTCCAGCTTTAACCAGTAAGGAAAGTAGTAAAGTCGGACGGTGCCGACTATATGATACCCTTCACCACTTTGACTATATACAACAGATGAATCTTAACAGATGTCGCATGAAAATGAAATTGGACCCATAAACGTGTCTTTCTGCAACCTATACTAAATTTTTCATTTCAGATATAGAGTTGATTCTTTTCAATGGGACAAAATTATGTAAATCAATTTAAAGCATATATCAATCGGATACCCGTTGATTATTTGGATACATATCTGATAAACATGAGGAGTTTGGTGCACCATTTACTTCAAATCGGACGAAAATATGTATATAAGCTATATAGGTTATATAAACTATATAACTTTGGGTCTTTGGTGCACATTTTACTTAAAATCTTACGAACCTATATATAGGAACTATATCCAAATCTGAACCAATTTCAACAAAACTTGCCACACGTTATCTCATAATAAGTTCAATAAGTTTTGCAAAATTTTATGCAAATCGGACCCACCTGGGGAATGCGGTGCAGCATTTATATCTAACTTATAGGTTATACTAAGTTCATTACAAAAGATATATGTGGACGAAAATGTATATGGAAGCTATATATAAATCTTGAGCGATTTTCAGGAAACTTAACACAGATCATTCTATACTTCATTCAGTACGATATGCCAAATTTCGTGCAAATCGAAAGATATGTAGGGACTCTGATGCACTATTTATTTAAAATCGGACGAAAATATATATGGGAGCTATATCTAAATCTGAACCGATTTTCACGAAACTTAACACACACCATTCTAGACTTTATTCAGTACGTTATAACAAATTTTGTGCAAATCGAAAGATATTTAGGGACTTTGGTGCACCTTTACCTTAAATCGGACGAAAATATATACGGGAGCTATACCTAAATCTGAACCGATTTGCTCGAAACTTTGCAGACATCACTCTAGGCTTAATTCAGTACGACACGCCAAATTTAGTGAAAATCGAAAGATATATAGGGACTTTGGGGCACCATTTACATGAAATCGAACGAAACTATATATGGGATGTATATCTAAATCTGAACCGATTTTCTCAAAACTTGGCAGACACCACTCTAGGCTTAATTCAGTACGATATGCCACTCTAGGCTTAATTCGGTACGTTATGCCAAATTTCGTGCAAATCGAAAGATATATAAGGACTTTGGGACACCATTTACATGAAATCGGACGAAACTATATATGGGAGGTATATCTAAATCTGGACCGATTTTCTCGAAACTTGGCAGACATCACTCTAGGCTTAATTCAGTACGATATGCCAAATTTCGTGCAAATCGAAAGATATATATGGAATTTGGGGCACCATTTACATGAAATCGGACGAAACTATATATGGGAGCTATATCTAAATCTTGACCGATTTTCACGAAACTTGGCAGACATCATTCTAGACCTAAATGATTACGCTGTACCAAATTTCGTGCAAATCAAAATATATATAGGGACTTTGGGGCACCATTTACATGAAATCGGACGAAACTATATATGGGAGCTATATCTAAATCTGGACCGATTTTCTCCAAAGTTGGCAGACATCACTCTAGGCTTAGTTCAGCACGTTATACCAAATTTCGTGCAAATCAAAAGATATATAGGGACTTTGGGGCACCATTTACATGAAATCGGACGAAACTATATATGGGAGCTATATCTAAATCTGGACCGATTTTCACGAAACTTGGCAGACATCATTCTAGACCTAAATGATTAGGCTGTACCAAATTTCGTGCAAATCGAAAGATATATAGGGACCGTTTACATTAAATCGGTTAAATATATATATGGGAGCTATATCTAAATCTGAACCGATTTTTCCCAATTTCAATAGGGTTCGTCCTTGGGCCGAATAAGTGACCTGTGCCAAATTTCATCCAGTTCGGATCATAAATGCGACCTGTACTTTGTTTACAATTTAACATGGACAGACAGACAGACGGACGGACGGACATTCATAAATCGACTTAGAAAGTGATTCTATGCATATTCTCAAAAGGAACCATGGGTCTATCTCGATTATTTTTGCCTGTTACAAACATATGCACAAAGACATAATACCATGTACCACAGTGTGGTGAAGGGTATAAAAATTGTAAGAATTTGTGGTCGTAGATTTCAATAGCAGCTGACAAAGTTATACATATTTTATTTTCCTCGGAATTGTGTTTCGCGTTGCTTCTTGTATATAATAAATTATGTTGGTGGTTATTGCAACTTTTTTATTTCCTACTACGAAGTAATGGTGCAGAGATTAATCAACATGATATGTATGTAATGTTTGTTATAAACATTTCAACATGATACATTTCTGCCATACTTATAATTCACCAATTATTAGCCCAACATATGAACAAATTACGAAACCCCAGATATGGTTTCACAATCTGTTCATATATATCTCCCAAACATGTTGTTGCTTGTGGTTAACATTGGGGGCTCAATGAGTTAATTCAAATTTCATGTTAAATTTTTTATTTACGTAGCTTTTATTTCCGAAATACTTTAAAAAATCATTATTGTTAATTACATACTAATTACTTATAAAAGATTAGCCGTTATACACGACAACAGGGCGCTTTTCAACTTAATTTAAGGCCTTTGTTAATAGCTAAGAAATACAATGCGTACACGCAATACTTGCTAATAGCTTATGAATTCACACGACGCTTTATTAACACAAAAAAAGGAATTTCCTGTCTGAATAAACAAAGACAGGGATGGCGTGTGTATTTAATATATTAAGTCGAAAACGTTTACCCCAACCTTTGCTCGAAAACGGTAATTACGATTTTATAGCGAACTAGTATTTGCGTCCCATAGAGAGAATTTTGATTTTTGGTAGAAAATGGGATCCGATTTCGTAAAATCGGATGAAAATATATATGGGAGTCATATATTTATTTTAATCCGATTTTAGGTAACTGGTTCAGCAAACTCCCAAGGTTTATTGATTAAGACAAAATTTTGCATCCTTGAGATTTAGTTGAAATCGTGTGAGAATTATGTATAGCTCTTATATATATTTTCGTCCGATTTTATGTAAATTGTGATTAATAATCCTATGATGGTTCAATTCAATAGAAATTTTGAACATAATTATAAATTTAGTGTAGAATAATGTGTGTTCAGTTGCCTTAAAATCGGTTCTAATTTGGAACCAGTGAGCGGAGCAGTATAGTCGTACGGGGCCGACCATATGATACCCTACAGAACTTCCACGAAAATCTAACTTTCTGTTGTTCTATGTTCTGTGCTTGGGCAATATTTCGCAATATTTGCACCCTTTTGACCGACTAGAGGTTAACCAATATTACTAATATTCAGTACAGCTCTTTTAATTACTTGTCCAGATGCCCTTTACCGCGAGTTGTGATGTGATGTTCGACTTTCAATTGTGGCCTATAGGTCGACCCGACACAGAAAATTAAGTTTTCGGTCCACTTCATTCCAATATTATTATCTGATCATCGTCGAAATTATAGGCGTTGTCCTTGACCATACGTGGATCCTCATGGAAAATTTCAAAGCGATCAGCGCTATATTTCCGACCTCGAGTATGGTAATGGGTTACTAAATAATATCTGATTACGTAAGTACCTGTAAACATTTAAGTGTAACGCCCACATCCGAGTACATACGACAAAGTAATTGGTATCAATTTGAAGGCCAACCACTCTTCGTGAATATATTGTGAACTTCTCGGGTCTAGACCCTTCAGGGGTAAATCTATACGCAATAGAATACAAATTTTGTAATTTTTTACACAAAAGTTAGGGTCCATTTGACCCGCTAAATTTTGACCGATCTTTATCAAAACAGGCATGCTTATTCTCTGGTCCGATCCCCTTCTCTCCCGGTGTTTGGGCCATAATTGCGGCCTCTGGAGCGACCAGAAAAACCGACAAAAATAAAGTTTTTCGTCAATTTCATCACCTAAATATTAACCGATCTAACTAAATATTAACCAAAAACAATAGGCCAAAACCCACACATGTCTAGATCGACTCAGTCGATATATGACGATCGGTATACTTAAAGGTGGGTCTAGGACCCATATTTCGCGGCGTTACAAACTTTTGGGGCTGCACAAAGCTATAATACCCTGACAACATAGTTATGTAGGGTATAAATAGCTCTCATATATTTTCGACCGGAGCCTATTCGCGCAACATTACTATTGTCTAACGTGTGCCACGTTTTGTTGAAATAAGATCACATTTATTTATATTTTTGTCCGATTTTAGGTAAATGCACCAAAAAATGCATCTTTGTCCGATTGACATGCAATTTTGCACAGCGTATCAAATTGACAAAAGAATGACGTTATAGCGGTTTGTTGAAGGGTCAGATGCAGACAAGTGTACCTCCCATATATACGTTTGCTTTAGATAAATTTCATTTCATTTGGTCAATTTTAAAGTCGTTTGCGTACAATGAAACAAATGTATGTAAATCGATTTAGAGCCAACTTGATGCTATTTAGTAGGCCAAACTATTCAAAATTTAATCTCAATCAGACACCCATTTGAAATATTTATAGAATCTTTGCCTGCATTTGTGTCTTTAGTGCACAATTTACATAAAATCGGACGAAAATATAATTGGGATCTATATCATATTATTATAGACTCAGTTAGTACGTCATGTCAAATTTAGTGCAAATCGAAACATATAAAGGGACATTGGTGCACAATTTACATTAAATCGGACGAAAATATATACGGGAGCTATATCTAAATCTGAACTGATTTCCACAAAACTTTACACACATTATTCTAGACTCAATTCAGTATGCTTTGGCAAATCGAAAGATATATAGGGTCTTCGGTACACCATTTACATAAAATCGAATTAAAATACATTTTGGAGCTATATCTTCATCTGAACCGATTTCCCCTAAACTAAGCACGCATCATTTTATATATAAGTCAGTACGCTATGTAAAATTTCGTGCAAATCGGACGAAAAAATATATGGGAGCTATGTCTAAATCTGAACCGATTTTCACCAATTTTAATAGGGTTCGTCCTTGGGCCAAATAAATGAGTTGTACAAAATTTCATCCAAATCGGATTATAAAATGACATGTACTTTGTTTACAATTTAACATCAACGGGCGGACGGACATGCATAAATCAACTCAGAAAGTGATTCTATGCATATTCTCAAAAAGAACCATGGGTCTATCTCGATTTCATCTGCCTGTAACAAATACATGCACAAAGACATAATACCCTGTACGACAGTGTGGTGAAGGGTATAATGACATGAGATAGCAGTAAAAGCATGCTTCAGTTAGTGTTATTACCACTCTTAACATCGCATAAAGTGTAAAAATAATTGTACAATTTTATACCTTCCACCATAGTATGGAGGGTATATTAATTTTGTCATTCCGTTTGTAACTCGTCGAAATATTCATTTCCGACCGATCTGCGTCGACGGTGAATATCGGCGTCGAATGAACCACGAGCTTTACAATTTATACGCGGACATCGACATAGTCAGTCGTATTGAGCTGCAGCGACTACGGTGGCTAGGCCATGTTGTGCGGATGAATGAAGATGCCCCAGCTCAAAAGGCATATAAACATGAGCCTACTGATGGTTCCCGTAGAAGGGGAAGGCCACGAATTAGATGGAAAGACCAAGTAGAAAACAACATCTTGGAACGTGGGCTTCCAAATTGGTGGACTTGCGCACAAGACCGACGCGCTTGGGAATCTTTTTTAAGCTCGGCTTATGGAACAACCGTTCTATAACAAGCCATCTAAGTAAGTAAGTAAGACCCTATAAAGCATATATATTCTTGATCAAGGTAAAATTCTATGACGATCTAGCCATGTCCGTCTGTCCGTCCGTCTGTTGTAATCACGCTATCTTCTGAAGGAATTGCATAGGTTCGTCTTTTGCCTGCAGAAAGGTCAAGTTCGAAGATTGTATATATCGGTCCACGTTTAGGCATAGCTCCCATATAACAGTACGCCCCCATTTTCGGTATTTTGGGTATTCTTGAGCGCGTTTTTCAAACGTATACGCTGAAATTTGATACATTGGGTTCTTATTGGGTACTAAATATTTAACAAAAAATTATAAATATAGGTCCACTTTTTCTAATAGCCCCCATATAACGGTGTCTCCTAATTTTCACTATTTTGGGGTTTTGTTCGTATTTTTCCACCGAATTGGCTTTAGTCTAGTATTTTGAGTTTCTAATAGGTACCAAATCTCTCCACAAAATATTATAAATATTAGTCCATTTTTTCGGATAGACCTCATATAAGGGTACCCCCCAATTTTCGGTATTTTGGGGTTCTTGAGCGCGCTTTTCAACCAAATTCACTGCAATTTGGTATTTTGTAGTCGTATATGGTAACAAATATCCCTACTAAAAATTTTTAATATTCGCCCCCTTTTATACCCTTCACCACTGGGGTATTATGTCTTTGTGCATATGTTTGTAACAGGCAAAAATAATCGTGATAGACCCATGGTTACTTTTGAGAATATGCATAGATTCACTTTCTGAGTCGATTTATGCATGTCCGTCCGTCTGTCCGTCTGTCCATGTTAAATTGTAAACAAAGTACAGGTCGCACTATGATCCGAATTGGATGAAATTTGGCACAGCTCGTTTGTTTGGCCCAAGGATAAACTCTATTGAAATTGGGAAAAATCGCCCGATTTTAGGTAAATAGTCCACTAAAGTCCCAATATATCTTTCGATTTGCATGAAATTTCGCATAGCATAGCGCATAGCGTTTCGGGGTCAAAATTTTTGTTGATATAATTCGAATCTACACTGATTAAAGAATGTCTCTACAAAATTTCAAGTGAAAATCTCAAGAACTGTTGAAGATATATCCGATTTATTCTGTCAGCATCAAGTGACGGCTAAAGGGCTTCTCAAACTTTAAACGCGTTTTTCTCTAAACATTTTTTTGCGAATGGCGGGCATGATAACTCAAAAACTAATAATCCAATCGGTTCCAAATTTTGCAACGTTTCTCTGGGAGTGTATAGCTCTCGTATGAACTAGGATAAAGCCAATCGGTGAAGATCTTCTTTATTTTTTAACTTGGTTTTTGGTAAAAAATCGCCGATTTTTCAAAAATATTTTTTCAAAGGTCCACCATTTTTTTAATTTTAGAGCGAAGTCAATAATCCTAGTTCATACGAGAGCCAGACATGTACTCTTTCTAACACCGTTGGAATTTTCGGATTCCGATGTTCCAGTGAGGAGTTATCATGCCCGCCATCAAAAATAAGGACTTTTCTTTAATTACAAAAAACAACAACAAAACAATAACAAAAATTTTTTGTAAATTATTTTTCTTCTCTTTTAAATCTTCAATTATATATGTGCAAAGTTACAAACCTTAACAAGCATTGGTATTGATTTACCAGCCCTTTGAAAATCTTGAAAAATTAAAATAGAGAATGGGGGGGGGGGGTTCCCTTAAGTCTAAAATGATGTGTGTATATCTTCGTCCGATTTAAGGTAAATGGTGTACAAAAGTCCCTATATATCTTTCGATTTGGACGAAATTTGGCATAGCGTACTGAATTAAGTATAGCATGATGTGTGCAAAGGTTCGTGAAAATCGTTTCAGATTTAGATATAGCTCCCATATATATCTTCGTCCGATTTAAGGTAAATGGTGTACCAAAGTCCCTATATATCTTTCGATTTGCACGAAATTTGCCATATGGTACTGAATTAGGTCGATAATGATGTTTGCAAAGTTTCGTGAAAATCGGTTCAGATATAGATGTAGCTACCATATATATTTTCGTCGGATTTTATGTAATTGGTGCACCAAATTCCCATATATCTCTCGATTTGCACGAATGTTTGTATAGGGTACTGAATTAAGTTTAGAATGATGTTGCTAAGCCCATTGACACAACGTACTGAAGTAATATAATCGTTTCAGATATAGACATATAACAAACACGCTACGTCTGCTAGGATACATATGTAGAATATACCCAAAGTGGTGAAGGGTATCATATAGTCGGCCCAGTCCGAGTTTACTACTTTCCTTACTGGTATATATGAAAATAGTTATATGATTTGTTCCGTGTTTGGGTTTGGATCTAAGATTTTTTGTAATCATTTCATCTGCGGAAGATACGAAAAAAAACTAGAACATAAGGTTGGATAATTAACCTTATATATTCATATATAGCATTTCCACATTAAATGAAACCTTTTACAAATTAAATGAACCCTTTTCCAAATTAAATGAAACCTTTTCCAAATTAAATGAAACCTTTTCCAAATTAAATGAAACCTTTTCCAAATTAAATGAAACATTTTCCAATTGGAATGAAACCTTTTACAAATAGAATGAAACCTTTTACAAATAGAATGAAACTTTTTCCAAATTAAATGAAACCTTTATTCTCATCCAAGGAAATATAATATTTCCAGTAATTTTAAATCAATATTTGAAAATTAAATCAAAGAATATTAACAACTATAGTTGTATGGCTATGTAATTAACATAAATATTCTCTAATTCGATGTGATTTTATTTTATATCTTTACTTAATAAAACTAAAAAAATAGTAATACAAACTGGGGTATTTCTTGACATTTTTGACAAGGTAACTGCTTATCTTAATGAAGAGGTTCCCGACTTGCATGTCCATAACGTAGTTAGAATTATCTTGCCGACTAAGCTGTTGAATACTTCGCTCGATTACATCAACAATGTTATGTTCCATTGAAACGTCACACAGTTCAGCTCTTGTACATAATTTTATTTTTAAAAATGCTTTTTTCGATTGGGTTTACCATTGGAGAG
>NW_026876537.1:0-20017 GCF_032173495.1 Musca vetustissima
TATTTAGATATAGGTCCCATATATATTTTCTTCCGATTTTATGTAAATTGTGCACTTGTGTGTCCGATTGCCACACAATTTTGTACAATTAACTGTAGTTAATCTCTGTGAAGTCTCATTGAATCTCTGTAAAGTCCCATTGTCATAGTGTAATGAATTAGGTCTAGAATGATGTGTGTTAAGTTTCCTGAAAATCGGTCCATATTTAGATATAGGTCCCATATATATTTTCTTCCGATTTTATGTAAATTGTGCACTTGTGTGTCCGATTGCCACACAATTTTGTACAATTAACTGTAGTTAATCTCTGTGAAGTCTCATTGAAATCGGTTCAAGTTTTGATATAGCTTCTACATATATATTTTCGACCGATTTTACGCCAAAGTGACACAAATTTTGCACAACGTACTGAAGTTAGAATAACCTAAATGTAGGATATAAATGCTCCAACAAGGTGGGTCCAATCAGCACAAAATATTGCGCAACGTACTGAAGTTACTAAAACATAAGAAGCAGCCCTATATCTGACCAAATGAAACATTTTGTATAGGTGGCAGAATGAAATGTTTTTGGATCAATTTCCTTCAAAAATTCAATGTCTTTTAGGATTCATCTATTGACTATGCCAAAGTGGCGAAGGGTATCATGTAGTCGGCTCCGCCCGACTTTACTACTTTCCATACTGGTTTCTTTCTGTACCATCACGAATAACTTTTTTCTGGAAAATTCTTACCAAAATGCTTTTGTACGCTTGTAAAAAATATAATGAGGTGTCACTGGAAAAAAATTAACAGCTTTTAACAGCTGAAGTTGGTTGCAGTTTTTTCATCTCACCCTGTATATACCTATGGTTTGCGAAGACCTTCGCTGAGGTTTGCAAAGCTTCGCTTCAATTCGCTTCAAATAAAAACCATAAGTTTATAAAATATTCATCATATGTGAAGGAAGTACCAAAAGGACTTTATCTAGGGTTGGTAAAGATAAAAGGCAGTGCAATGACACTTCATTCGATATTGTATATATAAATATTTAATATTATGGGGAAGGTGTCAGAAGAAATGGACCAATGGGATTTCAGGATTTGATCTAGGCTAGATCAAGATAATGGATTGTGCATAGTTTGATTCAAATCGAACATTCCATTCGCCTAATATTGGATTAATAAATATAGAAAATTTTGATCATTTGTGGGGGAGGAACCAGAAGGAGTGGACCTATCTTCGAATTTAATGTAGACTGCTTAAAGGTAATCGGTTGTGCAAAGTTTGGTTCAAATCGGATTTTACATTCGCCTGATATTGGATTTACAAGAATTATCGTACGCACCTGCCGCCAAACAGACAGACAGATACATGTACATCGACTTCAAAGTAACTGAAAAGTATTTGGTTCAAAGAAACATGAGATCTAAAACCATGAGGCACATTTTCACCTATCAAAATGGGTATACCCTCATTAGGCATAAGACTAAGGTCGTAATTAACAATAAGCAAAATATGCGCCATTGGTCGGTTGAAAATCAACATTTTGATCAACACTGCCGGTGGTGTCATTGAGGATCTAAAATGATAATTTCAATAAGTTGTTAACATAAACATATTAACTTTCCACGTTGAAATACAGGGCTTCCTAAAGAAATCTCAGTGATACTGTAATTAATTCCATTTCCTCGTGCTTTAAGGTCTTTATTTCCACTCTAAAATCTTGAATAAAATAAAAACCAATATTTAAAGTTTCAGGAATAGTCAAGAGGAAATAGTTCACCCTTCTAGGATAAATTCCTTGGTTCTGTATAAAAATGGCTCAAGTTACAATTTTATAGGGCACCATAAATTCGGTGCAATATGAATTTACGAAATTATCCTATTGCTTATATTATATTAACTTATAGAATCAAATGTATTGTCTTTAAATTTCCGACAAATCACAACATTCATCGGCTACCACTTTAAACTGTTATTGTTGCCACAGCAAATGCCCAAGAGCTTGTCTCGTTTCATTTATATTCATACAGATGTATAAGTAATGTTGCAATGTGTGCAAGTGTGTGTGTCTATATGATAATCCTCTTGTCTACAACAATAATAAAATTGCATTGTTTTTATTTCAGATATACATAAACTAACATTGACCAAGCCGCACACAAATACAACAACGAATTTGCATACCGTCAACACCACCACCACCATCGTAACCACCAAAGATTGCCGACCTCGGAATCTATGCTATGTTAGTATAAGCGGGTTGTACAAACACACACACACAATCACAAGTATGCCTGCATACATACATATGGTCACATTCACATTCACTTGTCTAACATAAACATATCACTGTCAAATGCGATTTCTGTTGTGATATGGTCAATCGATCGATGGATCCATTTGAATGCTATAAAAATAAATGCAAACCAAAACTAAAAGCAGTTTTTAGTATTTATTTGGCGTATAAACCAGCGATAGAACACACACCAAAAAGTATGGTAGTTGTAGTACAAAAACTCCCTAACAAAACAAAAAACAAATGCGGGTTACAACAATAGTTGAATAGTCTGTGTATAAATACAGAGAAAATATTTGACGTTAAATAAATATGGTAGACGAGAAAAATCCTCATGTTTTATGTGTGTGTGTGTTTTGAAAAGTGAAAGAATTGAAAATAAAATTTGCATCGGAAAATTTGGGGTATACAGATGTTAATACTCACTAAACAAATACTGGGATAACAACAACAAAATATTCATATAACTTTTGCTAGAAATATTTTTTTTGTTTCGATTATTGGTAGTTCAAATAAATGAAGTGTATTCTATATTTAGTTGTGTATGATCTTCTACTAAAAACTGTACAAGTAAATACGGTCGGACCGAAATATTTGGAACCTGCACCATGATATAGGAAATAATACAAATTTATATGGGAGATAGTTTAATAAGTTGACCTATATTATAAACTCCCTATATTATCAGCCGGGCTCAAGCTGAATTTTTGAATTTGTTTTTTATGCCTTTTTAGGGCGAAGGATCATTCATGTAAATGTTTTTTTTATTAATTTATCTTTCGAGATGAGCTACATGATCGGAGTTGCAATGAAAAGGAAAGGCAGAGGGATACTACATTCCCACCACTATGCGACGCGTTTCGCTGTTGGTTAAGCGGTTCATCAGGCATATTGGGCAATGTGGATTACAAATGTCTTTACTTGATAAGTTGTATTTATGTCGACTAAGTAATTCTATGTTAAATTATTTACGTTGTGCAAAAATTGATGTCAATCTGACTAACATGAGGAGTTTGATGTCCAATTTACTTAAAATCGGGCAAAAATATATATGGAAGTTATATCCAAACATGAACCGATTTCAACGAAACTTGTCACAGGTTAGGTTAAACTAATTTCAGTACGTTTCGTTCCTATCAGCCATATATTGGATCCTTGGTGCGTCAATTACTTGAAATCAATCTATAATATAAGGGACTAAATTCAGTAATATAAGGGACTAAATTCAGTACGCTATGCCAAATTTCGTGCAAATCGAAGAATATATAGGGACCATTTACATTAAATCGGACGAAACTATATATGGAAGCTAGATCTGAATCTTGACCGATAATCACGAAACTTGGCAGACATTATTGTGGGCGCAATTCCGTACGTTATGCCAAATTTCGTGCAAATCGAAAGATATATGTGAACTGTTGTGCACGATTTACATTAAATCGGACGAAGCTATATCTAAATCTTGACCGATTTTCACGAAACATGACAAATATCACTCAACGCTCAATTCAGTACGATATGCCAAATTTCCTGCAAATCGAAAGATATATAGGGACTTTGGTGCACCATTTGCATGAAATCGGACAACAATATATATGGGAGTTATACCTAAGTCTGGACTGATTTTAACTTAACTTGGCAGACAATACTCTAGGCTCAATTCAGTACGTTATGCCAAATTTGGTGCAAATCGAAAGATATATAGGGACTTTGGTGCACCATTTACATGAAATCGGACGAAACTATATATGGGAGCTATATCAAAATCGGAACCGATTTTCATGAAACTTGGTAGACATCATTCTAGGCTCAATTTAGTACGTTGTACCAAATTTCGTACAAATTGGCAGATATATAGGTTCTTTTGTGCACCATTTACCTTAAATCGGACGAAACTATATATGGTAGCTATACCTAAATCTGGACCGATTTTCTCGAAACTTGGCAGACATCACTCTAGGCTCAAATTTCGTGCAAATCGAAAGATATATAAGAACTTTGGTGCACCATTTACCTTAAATCGGACGAAAATATATATGGGACCTATATCTAAATCTGAACCGATTTTCAAGAAACTTGGCACACATCATTCTAGGCCTAATTCAGTACGCTCTGCAAAATTTCGTGCAAATCGAAAGTTATTTAGGGGCATTGGTGCACCATTTATTTTAAATCGGACGAAAATATATATGGGAGCTATATCTAAAGCTGAACCGGTTTTTTCCAATTTCAATAGGGTTCGTCCTTGGGCCAAATGAATGAGCTGTGCCAATTTTCATCCAATTCGAATAATAAATGCGATCTGTACTCTGTCTACAATTTAATATGGACAGACGGACATGCGTAAATCGTCTTAGAAAGTGATTCTTTGCATATTCTCAAAAGGAACCATGGGTCTACATGAATGATCCTTCGCCCTAAAAAGGCATAAAAAACCAAAAAATTATTTTTGTATTTTTTCTGGTCGCTATAGAGGCCACAAATATGACCCGGCCATCGCGAAGTTCTACAAGGAGAAAGTGGTCAAACATCGGAAAAAACATGACCCAGACTTTTGTGTGAAAAATTACATAATTTGTATTCTATGGAGGATTACTGAAGCACATGGATCCAAGAAGTTGTCAGTGTATCCAAGAGAAGAGGTTGACCATTAAATTGATATCAATTTGATAAGGGATACATCGTTCGATGTAAGAGGTATGCGTAAATATTTACAGGTGTCGACGTATTCTGATGAAACTACGTCCTGAATGAAATGGACCGACGACTTTATATAAATGACCATGGACGAAAATTATTGAAATTAGTGAAAATCGGTTCAGATTAAGATATAGCCCCCATATATATTTTCGTCCGATTTATAGAAAATGGTGAACCGACGAGTCAAATTTAGGCCGATTAGCATAACATGTTGCACAACGCACTGATGTTAGGATAGCCTAACTTATGTTAAGTTTGATTTAAATTGGTTCAGATTTATATATAGCTTCCATATATATTTTCGTCCGATTTTAGGTGAATGTTTGTTCGATTGACATCAAACAACGTTCTAAGGATATTAAAGCAAGATCCCCAAAATACCGAACATTGATGGTACCGTTGAATGGGGGCTACCAGAGAAATTGCACCGATATTTATAATTTTTAGTGGAGACATTCGGTACCCAATAAGAAGCCATTTTACCAAATTTCAGCGAATTCGCTTGAATGAGTTACAAACGGAACAACAAACTTAATATATCCTCGACGCTATGATGGAAAGTATAAAAAGTTACAAATGCACCCGGTTATTGATCGTAGGGTTAAGTCGGTTCACATACAGACACAGATCACATATTTAAGTTTGTGCAATTTCAAATCAATGGTCGTTCAAACATGCGAGGTCTGTTCGGATGCATCCCTTGAATATAGCCAAAGTGGTAAAGGGTATCATATAGTCGGTCCATCCGTCTTTACTTCTTTCCTTACTTACTTTTATTTTAATTTCTAGTCCAACATTACGAGTCAGTTTGTCCAGTTCTTCTAATTTTGTGTATGTCCGGCTATCCGTGTGTCCATGTGTTCTTGTGAAACAAGTACAACATGGGTTCCGTAAGCATCTCCGACGCTGTTTAGCCTCTACCTTTATGGAATTTCCTACCCTCCAGATCGTTACATATGCAGATGATTGTATATAGTTAAGGACATATATGTGAGGTTGAACGCCTCTCTCGCCGAGTTAACAGACTTCTTTCACGCGAGGAATATGAAAATATCCGTCACGTGGTCGTCGGCCACATTATTTACCACATGGGCTGCGGAGATGAGAATGCCATTGAATGTATAGGCTGACCACCACCTACCCCAAAATACTCGCGGTCATATTTGACAGCACGTTCAGCCATCTGCGATCAGTTGCGAAATAGAAAGTCGCTTGCCGGCAGCACTTGGGGCGCAGAAAAAATCCTTACAAACCTCCTACAGAGCACTGGTGTGGCTAGCTATACGGTAACAGTGTGGTCGTTGGAAACTAGTGTTACGCAATGGAGAAGTGTTTAGACATCTCAAAACGCCGCCCTGACAAAACGCCGAACTGCGACAGTGTGGTTCCTCATGACACCAGTAAACCATCTCATGAAGATACGAATATCTTTCCCTTACTACAGCATATCAATATGCTTTCGTTGCAGTATCTGCTTGGATGCTTCAGGAAAATTCATTCTAACCATCATATGGTGAATAAGACTCCCCCACCCAGGCGTATCAGAAAGGATATGCATGATTTAGAGAGAGATTGGTCCGACCTTATAAAACGAAACCTCTAGATTAAGTTATCTATTAAGAAGGGTTGAATAGCACACATACTGATGCAGTTCTAAACGAATACAAAGTGAATGCCGTCCTCGGAGCAGCAGAAGAATGCCAGCTACCAAGACAAACCAGAGTAGTTTTGCTCCAATAACGTTCAGGGTGGTGCAATCATCTCAATTCGTATTGGACACGGATTGATGAACCGGGGCAGAATGTCTGCCCAGCATGTAATAAGGGTCCTCATATCACACTGCATTTCTTCAATTGACCTGCCAAATCTACCCGATATAATCCTGAAAATCTGTGGTTGCAGCCAGTGGAAATAGCGGAATTTCTTAACTTGGAGACATATTTACATACAAATAATACAAAATGAGGTGCTTAATTCATAAGGGAATAAATGAACAATAATAATAGACACATAGTTCCTTTTGAGAATATGCATAGAATCACTTTCTGAGGTGCACCAAAGTCCCTATATATCTTTCGATTTGCACCAAATTTGGCATAACGTACTGAAGTGAGCCTAGAGTGATAACTGCCAAGTTTCGAGAAAATCGGTCCCGATTTAGATATATCTCTCATGTATAGTTTCGTCCGATTTCATGTATATGGTGCACCAAATTCCCTATATATCTTTCGATTTGCACGAAAATTTGGCATAATGTACTGAATTGATGTCTGGCATGTTTCGTGAAAATCGGTCCAGATTTAGATATAGCTCCCATATATAGTTTCGTCCGATTTCATGTAAATGGTGCACCAAAGTCCCTATATATCTTTCGACTTGCACGAAATTTGGCATAGCTCTCATGTATATTTTCATCCTATTTAATATAAATGGTGCGCCAAAATTCACATATATCTTTCGATTTGCACGAAATTTGGCATAGCGTACTGAAATTTGGCATAGGAATGTTGTGTGACAAGTTTCGTGAAAATCGGTTGAGGTTCAGATACAGCTCCCTTATATTATATATTGATTTTAAGTAATTGACGCACCAAGGAATCAATTGGATAGGAACAAAACGTACTGAAATTAGTATAACCTAACCTGTGACAAAGTTTCGTTGAAATCGGTTCATATTTGGATATAGCTTCCATATATATTTTCGTCCGATTTTAAGTAAATGGTGCATCAAACTCCTCATGTTTGCCAGATTGTCATTAAATGTTGCTCAACGTACACAATTGAGCATATAATTACGTAGTTGTGTTTTCTACAGACATAGTCCAACTGTTGTCCCATTGTGACAAACGAATGACATGTTTATGAATAGATCTAGGTAGATTCTCATTTAGATAGATATCACATATTTTATTTCATCCAATTTAATGTTAATAGTCCTGTTTAATATACCCATAGTGGTGAAGGGTATAATATAGTCGGACTTTACTAATTTCCTTACTGTTTTTTCCTGTATTTTGACATGTTGGGTTCTCATTGGCTTTCTAAACATTATAAATATTGGTCCACATTTCAAGATAGCCTCCATATTGAAATATCACCAAATATTCGGTATATTGAAGCTTTTGAAAACATATTTCAAACGAATTGGTTAAATTTTGATATTACGGATTCTTATTGAGAAGAAAATCTCACTACATAAATATTAATATTGACCCATGTTTCGGGGTAGTCACTCAATCCTGCATATTAAAGTGGGATGCTATTATGGTGGTATTTGTAATAAAAATAACTTACAACGACATATTTTTTCAATGTAAGATTAACATTATTTTAAATCGCATTTTTTGTTATGCAGTTAAAAACCCCCTACTCGTATATGAATACATAGAACTCATTAACAAACAACATTCCCATGACTATAATACCTCACACACACGCACAAACTTACACCTTCTTCATATTAATATTACATGCAATCTCGTTAATCAAATCCCCATAGAGATATTTATATTTGAATAATAAATTCATAAATTATTTTCTCTAAGTACTTAAAATTCTCCTATTAGAAACATTCAATTGCATTCAAATTAGTAAATCATTTAATAATTTATACATATCAATAAATAATTTATATGTATTTAAATTATTGCCTAGTAGAAAAAAAACCACCACCACTACTACCACAATCAAATACATTGTATGTGTGTGTGTTGTGGTGGTGTTTAGTTATCATAATCGAATTACAATAAATATTTACTAATCATCTCTTCTTTGTTTGTTTAATCCACTTACCTTTGATTTGTTGCACATTATTTATGTTCATAATCATGGTATAATCCCCGGCTGTTCCACTAAATTCATCTACCACCCACTCCATTAGTTTTCAACCCTTTCTTTTTTGCCACGCTTCCTCGCCTAGTTGCAACTAATGACACAAAATTTCATCATCAATAGCCAGTATTTAAATATTAAATAAACATTAATCAATGCAGGAATATCAAATGACGTTGGTGCTGATTAACTTAATTGTCTATAAATCATTTACATATTTATTTATTTAGACAATTGAGTCGTTTCGTACACGTGTCGGTTGATTATGTTATTATTATTGGTGTAGGATATATGTTGGTATTTTTAGTTTAATAAATATGTTTAACAAAAATAGAAAAATGGATATAGTAAATTAATTGTATTGATAATTTAAGATAATATGTATAGTAACAACAAAAACATTAATCATCAACATTCTACTCATATGGTATTATAGTTCTAAGAGGCGTATGATCCATTTAGTATTACTTATACGTTTAGGAGAACTATGGTTATCATTAAGTAAACGTCGCACAATGGCTAATCAATCGATTTTCCAGGCCGCAGCCAGTTTTAGTGGTAATCGATTTTTAGCGAAAATCCACACCTACTGGAATTAAACTTTCTACGTCCGCTAAGGCACCCTGCTAAGGCATTCACATAAAGATAATTGAAAGTGCCGTCATTCAATCCATATTTACTTGTGTGCCCGTTTAACACTCTTTTTACACCTTATGGGCAAGTTTTACTCAAATCCAAATATATTTTCAAAATTTTCTTCTCCAAAAAGTTTAGAATTTTCTATTAGTTTTAATAAGGAATAGTCATATATGTGTAAAAATTATATACGTTCATAAAAACCAGTGAGCGGAGCGGAGTCGGACGGGGCCGACCATATGATACCCTACACAACTTCCACGAAAATCTGACTTTTTGTGTCACTACATTCTGAGCTATGATAATATTTCGAGATATTTGCACCCTCTTGACCGACTAGAAGTCAACAAATATTACTAATATTCAGTACAGCTCTTCTAATTAATTGTTCATATTTCCCTCAACGTGGGTTGTGTTGTGATGTTTGACTTTCAATTTTGGCCTATAGATCGTCTCGAAAAATCACAAAAAAAATAAGTTTTCGGTCCTCTTCATCCCAATATTATTATCTTATCATCATAGAAAATTATAGGCGTTGCCCTTGACCATAACTGGAACCTCATGGAATATTTCAAGCGATCAGAACTTTAATTCCGCCCTCAACTGTGTAATGAATTACTAAATACTATATGAATACGTAAGCACCTGTAAATATTTACGTGTAACTCCCACATCCGAGTACATATGACAATATAATTGGTGGCAATTTAAAGCCCAACCACTCCGATTGGGTATACTATCAACTTCTCGGGTCTATGTCCTTCAGGGGTAAATTTATACGCTATAGGATACAAATTTTATAATTTTTCACACAAAAGTCAGGTTCCATTTGACCCGCTAAATATTTACCGATCTTTATTAAAACAGGCACGCTTATTCTTTGGCCCGATCCCCTTCTCCATGTAAAATTTCGGGATGTTCGGGCCATAATTGCGGCATCTAGAGCGAACAGAAAAACCCACAAATATAAAGTTTTTGGTCCATTTCATCCCCTAAATATTAACCGATCTTTACACAAAACAATAGGGGTCTTCATTGGCCAGAACCCATCCTACAGGCAAAATTTCGTGAAGATTGATCCATAATTGTTGCCTGTATCGTGTTTACAAATTATAATGGACAGACGGACGGACGGACACGCATGTCTAGATCGAGTCAGCTACTCGAGATATGACGATCGGTATATATAAGGGTGGGTCTAGGACCAATATTTCGCGGCGTTACAAACTTTTGGGGCTGCATAAAGCTATAATACCCTGACAAGATAGTTGTGTAGGGTATAATTAATGTGTATGGTAATAATATTCAAATAAATGACGTTTACTACATTTTATACATGTATATGACGTTTACACCTTTTTGACAGTCGAAAATCTAAAAATTCGTCGCACGGAATGGTTACAATGAATGCACAAGCATTTAAATTCTCTCGCGAAATATTTGTTCGCTAGAATTTGTTCCTGAGGAAAATTCTTTTGAAAAACTCATAAAACAAATGTTCGTGAATGCTCGCAAGCATTGTTGAAAACAACAACAAACAAAACCACTAAGAAAAGTTCATAAATCGGTCTGGGCCGACTATATGATACCCTTCACCACTGTGGGTACGTACAAGAGGCGCTAATATATACAACATCATGTAGATAGAACAGACAAATCATCTTTAAATTTTTCCAAAACTTAATACACATCATTCTAGACTTATTTCAGGACGTTTTGCCAAATTTCATAGTGTACTGAATAAGGTCTAGAACGATGTGTGCTAAATTTCGTGAAAATCGGATTTATTGAAAATGGTGTACTAAAGTCCCTTTATATCATTCGATTTTTTTTTTCGATTTTATGTCTAAAAACTTTCCCAAGTTTCGTGAAAATCGGTTCAGATTTAGGTATAGCTCCCATATATATTTTCGTCCGATTTTGAGTAAATGGTGCACTAAAGCCCATAGCTAGGCCGATAATCACAACATACTGAGGTTAATATAATTTAATATCTGGAAAGTTTCCTTTAAATCGATTCAGATTCGCGGAAAAAAATTCATTATTTTAATATGAACTGTAGGACTATATTTAACATTCTTCGGAATGTCCGATTTGTGCCATATATGCACCGTTTTGTTGCCATTTAAAGGATCGTCATAATGCCTCTCCCACAGAAGTCCTGCGCTCTATTTGCAAAAAATTCTAGTAGTCGATTTTTCAAAATACCAATTTTCTACCGTTAACACTAGATTGCCGAAGGCGGTCATTTCGACCGCTTTCCAATTTCAAGTAAAAAACAACTGTGCATTTAGTGACACTTTTTTTAAATGTAGTAAGTTTTTGTACCTCATAGAATTACGTTTATTATAAAAAATTCACCTTTGTACTTGAAATTGGAAAGCGGTCAAAATGACCGCCTTCGGCGTTCTAGTGTTAAACAAAAGATGGTAATCGCTTCGTGCCAAGTCCGCACTGTATGGTATTAAAACTTCCCAACCAATCTCCCCAAAGTTTCTGGCGAGTCACTGTAGATGTGTGTGGCCTAGTGTTGTCCTGGTGGAATACGACACCTATCCTTTAAACGATAGTATGATGACATGTTTCGGCAGTATTCAGATCAAGCTTTTATATAGGAACTATAGAAAAACGAGGACCATTATTGGAACAGTAGGGATATTTGGATGCACGCTAAATATTCCAAATGCAGAAAAGTCTTATATGGGACCTATACAGATATGTGGACCGATTGCTCAATTTCGAACCTGACCTTTTAGCAATCCTTTCGGAGAATTGTATAATGACAACATATCTAAAGTGACCATATCGAGCACGGAAATATAAATGAAACCAGTAAGGAAAGTAGTAAAGTCGGACGGGGCCGACTATATGATACCCTTCACCACTATGGGTATATTAAACAGGACTATTAAGATGAAATTGGATGAAATAAAATATGTGATATTTATCTAAATGTGAATCTACCTAAATCTATCCATAAAGTATGTAAATCGACTTCAAACAAATATAAATAGGTCATCCGTTGGGCTATGTCTGTACTTCTACAAAACGCAACTACGTAATTCTATGCTCAATTTTGTAAGTTGTGCAAAATTTGATTTCAATCTGACTAACATGAGGAGTTTGATGCCCAATTTACTTGAAATCGGGCGAAAATATATATGGAAGCTCTATCAAAATATTAGGCGATTTCAAACAAACTTGTCACAGGTTAGGTTATACTAATTTCAGAAAGTTTTGTTCCTATCAGCCTATTGGTTCCTTGGTGCATCAATTACTTAAAATCAATCTATAATAAAAGGAAGCTCTATCTAAATCTGGACCGATTTTCACGAAACAAGACAGACATCACTCTAGGCTCAATTCAGTACGTTATGCCAAATTTCGTGCAAATCGAAGGATATATAGGGACTTTGGTGCACCATTTACCTAAAATCGGGCGAAACTATATATGGGAGCTATATCTAAATCAGGACAGATTTTCACGAAACTTGGCAGACATCATTCTAGGCTCAATTCAGTACGTTATGCCAAATGTCGTGCAAATCGAAAGATATATAGGGACTTTGGTGCATCATTTACATGAAATCGGACGAAACTATATATGGAAGCTATATCTAAATCTGGACCGATTTTCTCGGAACTTGGAAGACATCACTCTACGCTTAATTCAGAACGATTTCGTGCAAATCGAAAGATATATAGGGACTTTGGGGCACCATTTAAATGAAATCGGACGAAACTATATATGGGAGGTATATCTAAATCTGAACCGATTTTATCAAAACTTTGCAGACATCACTCTAGGCTCAATTCAGTACGTTATGCCAAATTTCGTGCAAATCGAAAGATATATAGGGACTTTGGGGCACCATTTAAATGAAATCGGACGAAACTATATATGGGAGGTATATCTAAATCTGAACCGATTTTATCAAAACTTGGCAGACATCATTCTAGGCTCAATTCAGTACGTTATGCCAAATTTCGTGCAAATCGAAAGATATATAGGGACTTTGGCGCACCATTTACATGAAATCGGACGAAAGTATATATGGGAGCTATATAGAAATCTGGACCGATTTTCTTGAAACTTGGCAGACATCACTCTAGGCTCACTTCAGTACGTTATGCCAAATTTCGTGCAAATCGAAGGATATATAGGGACTTTGGTGCACCATTTACCTAAAATCGGGAGAAACTATATATGGAAGCTATATCTAAATCACGACCGATTTTCACGAAACTTGGCAGACATCATTCTAGGCTCAATTCAGTACGTTATGCCAAATTTCGTGCAAATCGAAAGATATATAGGGACTTTGGGGCACCATTTACATGAAATCGGACGAAACTATATATGGGAGCTATATCTAAATCTGAACCGATTTTCTCGAAACTTGGCAGACATCACTCTAGGCTTAATTCATTACGTTATGCCAAATTTCGTGCAAATCGAAAGATATATAGGGACTTTGGGGCACAATTTACATGAAATCGGACGAAACTATATATGGGAGCTATATCTAAATCTGAACCGATTTTCTCGAAACTTGGCAGACATCACTCTAGGCTTAATTCATTACGTTATGCCAAATTTCGTGCAAATCGAATGATATATAGGGACTTTGGTGCACCATTTACATGAAATCGGACGAAACTATATATGGGAGCTATATCTAAATCTGGACCGATTTTCACGAAACTTGGCAGACATCATTCTAGACCTAAATGATTAGGCTGTACCAAGTTTCGTGCAAATCGAAAGATATATAGGGACCGTTTACATTAAATCGGTTAAATATATATATGGGAGCTATATCTAAATCTGAACCGATTTTTCCCAATTTCAATAGGGTTCGTCCTTGGGCCAAATAAGTGACTTGTGCCAAATTTCATCCAATTCGGATCATAAATGCGACCTGTACTTTGTTTACAATTTAACATGGACAGACAGACGGACAGACGGACAGACGGACAGACGGACGGACGGACGGACGGACATGCATAAATCGACTCAGAAAGTGATTCTATGCATATTCTCAAAAGGAACCATGGGTCTATCTCGATTATTTTTGCCTGTTACAAACATATGCACAAAGACATAATACCCTGTACCACAGTGTGGTGAAGGGTATAAAAACCAATGAGGAAAGTCCAAAAGTCGGACGGGGCCGACTATATGATACCCTTCACCACTACGGGTACATACAAGAGGCGCTAATATATACAATATCCTGTAGATAGAACAGACATATCATCTTTAGATGACCTTGGAAATTGAATCGGGCAAAATTAAATGTGTGATTTACATAGATATTTGAACCTAGTACAAACCCCGAAAGACATATCATTCTGAAATCTGAACCGATTTTCCCACAATTTAACACACATCATTCTAGACTTAATTCAGTACATTATGCTACATTTCGTGCCAATTGGCAAATTTATAGTGGCTTTGGTGCACCATTTACATTAAATCAGGCGAAATTTGGTATACCATTTACATAAAATCGGACGAAAATATATATGGGAGCTATATATAAATCTGACCCGATTTTCTCGAAACTTAGCACACATCATTCTAGACTTAATTCAGTACGCTGTGTCAAATGTCATGCAAATCGAAAGTAATATAAGAACTTTGGTGCACCATTTACATATTATCGGACAAATCTATATATAGGACCTATATCTATATCTGAACCGATTTTCACGAAACTTAGCACACACCATTCTGGACCTAATTCAGTATTCTATGCAAAATTTCGTGCAATTCGAAAGATATATAAGGGCTTTGGTGCACCATTTACAAAAAATCTGACAAAGCCATATATGCGAGCTATATCTAAATCTGAACCAATTTTCTCAAAACTTAGCACGCATCATTCTGCACCTAACCTTCAGGCATATCGAATAATATATAGGTGCTTTGGTTCTCCATTTACTTTAAATCGGACGAAACTATATATGGGAGCTATATCTAAATCTGAACTGATTTTTTCCCAATTTCATTAGGGTTCGTCCTGGGGCCAAATAAGTGACTTGTGCAAAATTCCATTAAAATCGGATAATAAATGCGACGTGTTCGGACGGACAGACGGATATGCATAAATCTACTCAGAAAGTGATTCTATGCATATTCTCAAAAGGAACATTGGATCTATCTCGATTCCTTTGGCCTGTTACAAACATATGCACAAAGACATTATACCCTGTAAAACAGTGTGGTGAAGGGTAAAACGAGTACTACTATTGGGTCAGTAATAACAATGCTAAACCCATCAATGACAATGCTAAGCCCATTTTCTAGAAGGTCTAGATTTTACTGTTTTTAACTGAAATTTCAAAAACTGGCCCTCAAAGAACGAACAGAAGATATTGATATTGAATAAAATGTATTTCTGGTATGGGCGAGCCACTTTTCCCAGGTAGTAGTTTTCAATCAGAATGTGTTAAAATAACCCACCCAACTAAACATTCCAAATTTATTTATATGGATTTAAAATGTGGACCGATATAGATCAATTTCGAACCTGGCATTTTAGCATTGTTTCTCGATTCCTTTAGAATTTAGAATTACATTGTTCATACTGGTGTCCGGTTATATGGGATGAGTCCCAACATGAGGACCATATAATAAACTTTTTTATAGACACATGTTTTCTTTTGAGAATATGCATAGAATCAGTTTCTGAGTCTACTTATGCATGCCAGTCCGAGCAACAAATACCCAAAATTAGGCCAATTGCCATAAAATTTGTCATTACGTACTGAAGTTAGTATAGCCTAAAGTGTGTCATTTTTTTTTCGTAATCGGTTCATATTTAGATATATCTCCCATATATAATTTGTTCGATTTGAAGTCAAATGTGTACTTAAGGCCAAAAATATGCCCGATTTCCACAAAATATTGCACAACGTACTAAAGGTTATATAACCAACTGTGAAATCGGTTCGGTCTGACTTTGGTCTTTTGGTCTGATTTTAAGCAAACAATTTTGTACAACGGACTAAAGTTAGTATAGCCTGACATATTTGCAGTTTAGTTGAAATCGTTTTAGAGTTAGATTTAGTTCTCATATATAGCTTCGTCCGATTTTCAGCAAATGGTGACCCAAAGACAAAAAATATGGCCGGTAGGAACAACATTTTGCAGAACGTACTGATATTAGTAAAGACGTCAAGTTTTGTGGAAATCGGTTCAGATTTGGATATGGCTCCATACATATTTTCAGCAGAAAATTTGGCCGATTGGCACATTATTTGTAAAATGTACTGATGTCAATACTGTCTAACGTGTGTCAAGTTTTATTGAACTCGGTTCAGATGTAAATATATCCATATATACTTTTGTCCGATGTTACTTTAGGCATTCATAGATCTACCTTAAAGTACTAAAATACCAAGATACCAATGCACGTTCATTTGCCAGCCGGCGTAAAAATATACGATCGTCATGATTTCCAAAAGTATTTTATTATAAATCTACGGCCTTATGGTCTTCGAAAAAGTTTTATCTAAAAATTTATGCCTTCATGGCTCTCAAAAATATGCTATTCTAAATCAACCCCTTGATATTATTTTATTAAAAAATCTACCCATAAAGTATATTTTTTTTAAAAAAATATACCGCAAAATTTACCATTAAAGCATATTTTATTAACAAAACTACGTACTTCTTACTAAAAAAAACTAATCTAATATTAATGGCCTTAAAAAAATATGTATGGCCTTCATGGCCCCCAAAAAAATACTTATCCGAAAATCTACGCGTTCGTGGTCATCATAATTTTAGAACTACATTTAAAACTATTTTATAAACACCTCTTGAACTTCATGGACGTCAACTACCATGGAACATAACTACGATACCCTACATAACTACCATGGATATCTAACTTTCTGCGGATGTTTATTGCGAGCCTGGGCAATATTTCGTGATAGTTGCACCCTCTTGCCTGATTAGAGGTCAACAGGACTTCTTCCTTACACTGACATATTTTCCGAATATTATTATTATTCAGTACAGCCCTTCTAATTACTTGTTAAAATTCCTTTCAGCGTGGTTGGGTTCGGCTCGAAAAAAATACAAAAAATAAAGTTGTCGGTCAACTTTTTCCCAAAATTATTATCTGATAATCACCCTAATATAATGCCCCTTGACCATAACTACCTTTCGCCCTCTAGTGTGGTAATGGGTTACTAAATATTATCTGAATACGTAAGCACCTGTAAATATTTAAGTGTAACTTCCACTTCCGAGTTCATACGACGAATATTATTGGTATCAATTTAAAGGCAAACCACCCCTCTTGGATATACTATCTGTTTCTTGGGTCCATGTCCCTCAGGAGTATATATACGCTGTAGAATACAAATTTTGTAATTTTTCACACAAAAGTCAAGGTCCATTTGACCCGCATGCTTATTCTTTGGCCTGATCCCCTTCTCGGGCCATGATTGCGGTTCTGGTGCGACCAGAAAAACCGACAAAAAATAAGTATTTGGTCCAATTCATCCCCTAAATATTAACCGATTTTTATTGGGCAGAACCCATCACGCTAAAAAGGACAGACGGAAGAACGGACGGTCGGATACACATGTCTTGATCGACACAGCTAGTCGAGATATTACGATCGGTATACTTTAAGGTGGGCCTAGGACCAATATTTTGGCGTTGCAAACTCTTGGGGTTGCACAAAGCCTTTAAAAATATTTTTTTATAAAATCTACGCCTTGTTGGCCTTTAAAAATATTTTTTTTATAAAATCTACGCCTTGTTGGCCTTTAAAAATATTTTTTTTTTAAATCTACGCCTTGTTGGCCTTTAAAAATATTTTTTTTTTAAATCTACGCCTTGTTGGCCTTTAAAAATATTTTTTTTTATAAAATCTACGCCTTGTTGGCCTTTAAAAGTATTTTTTTATAAAATCTACGCCTTGTTGGCCTTTAAAAATATTTTTTTTTATAAAATCTACGCCTTGTTGGCCTTTAAAAATATTTTTTATAAAATCTACGCCTTGTTGGCCTTTAAAAATATTTTTTATAAAATCTACGCCTTGTTGGCCTTTAAAAATATTTTTTTTTATAAAATCTACGCCTTGTTGGCCTTTAAAAATATTTTTTATAAAATCTACGCCTTGTTGGCCTTTAAAAATATTTTTTTTTATAAAATCTACGCCTTGTTGGCCTTTAAAAATATTTTTTTTATAAAATCTACGCCTTGTTGGCCTTTAAAAATATTTTTTTTATAAAATCTACGCCTTGTTGGCCTTTAAAAATATTTTTTTTTATAAAATCTACGCCTTGTTGGCCTTTAAAAATATTTTTTTTTTAAATCTACGCCGTGTTGGCCTTTAAAAATATTTTTTTTATAAAATCTACGCCTTGTTGGCCTTTAAAAGTATTTTTTTAAAAATACGCCTTCTTGGCCTTTAAAAATATTTTTTTATAAAATCTACGCCTTGTTGGCCTTTAAAAATATTTTTTATAAAATCTACGCCTTGTTGGCCTTTAAAAGTATTTTTTATAAAATCTACGCCTTGTTGGCCTTTAAAAATATTTTTTTTATAAATTCTACGCCTTGTTGGCCTTTAAAAATATTTTTTTTATAAAATCTACGCCTTGTTGGCCTTTAAAAATATTTTTTTTATAAAATCTACGCCTTGTTGGCCTTTAAAAATATTTTTTTTATAAAATCTACGCCTTGTTGGCCTTTAAAAATATTTTTTATAAAATCTACGCCTTGTTGGCCTTTAAAAATATTTTTTATAAAATCTACGCCTTGTTGGCCTTTAAAAATATTTTTTTTTATAAAATCTACGCCTTGTTGGCCTTTAAAAATATTTTTTTTATAAAATCTACGCCTTGTTGGCCTTTAAAAATATTTTTTTTTATAAAATATACGCCTTGTTGGCCTTTAAAAGAATTTTTTTATAAAATCGACGCCTTCGTGGCCGTTAAAAATATTTTTTTTTAAAATCTACGCCTTGTTGGCCTTTAAAAATATTTTTTTTTATAAAATCTACGCCTTGTTGGCCTTTAAAATATTTTTTTATAAAATCTACGCCTTCTTGGCCTTTAAAAATATTTTTTTATAAAATCTACGCCTTGTTGGCCTTTAAAAATATTTTTTTAAAAAATCCACGTCTTGAAAAAACATTTTTTTTTAAATTCACGTCTTTAAAAATATTTTTTTTATAAAATCTACGCCTTGTTGGCCTTTAAAAATATTTTTTATAAAATCTACGCCTTGTTGGCCTTTAAAAATACGCCTTGTTTTTTATAAAATCTACGCCTTGTTGGCCTTTAAAAATATTTTTTTTTATAAAATCTACGCCGCCTTGTTGGCCTTTAAAAATATTTTTTTTTATAAAATCTACGCCTTCTTGGCCTTTAAAAATATTTTTTTATAAAATCTACGCCTTGTTGGCCTTTAAAAATATTTTTTATAAAATCTACGCCTTGTTGGCCTTTAAAAATATTTTTTTATAAAATCTACGCCTTGTTGGCCTTTAAAAATATTTTTTTTTATAAAATCTACGCCTTGTTGGCCTTTAAAAATATT
>NW_026876538.1:0-19809 GCF_032173495.1 Musca vetustissima
GAGGACTAGGACACTTCGGTACTGGTGCGTTGGCTCAGCCACTGTGTCACATAAAAAAATCTCTCTATTTACTGTGACACTGTCCGCAACCTATTACTTTCAGAAAAAAGTGCATATGTTGTAGTCATCGTCTAGATTGTAAAGTAAGTAAATGAATAAGTGAATGAATGGATGAAATGCAATGTGTCGTAAAAGCTATATGACACTCTATCCCAAAGTCCAACAACAACCAACATCTTATAAAATGCCTGTCCAGTCATATATTACGAGCTGTCTGTCGTCCGTCGGTCTAAATTATGACATAAGATACTCTGCAGTCGTTAAATGATTTTCCCATTTAAAAATCTCACTGTGGGTGAGTGTGTGTAAATGCACTCCCATACACACACACTCACACATTTACGTGCCAATGAACTTTTGCAAATGAAAAATCCAACCAAAGGCTTTTCTCCACAAGCTCCTGTTGCCGTTGCAGGTTTGTTGAGTGTGAATGGTATATGTCTACTACTACTACGGCTACTACTGGGGCATAAAGGATTGTACGGCGACCGACCTCAACACATAATTAAGCTGCTGATAAAGGTAATTTGGTACTTAAAAATAAAGCCGTTCACATCGGGACAAGAACAACAAAGTTTCTGGCAGACGGTATGTGTATACATACTAATTCCGGAAATTATGATGTCTTCAATGAATAGATAGGACTACCGACCATCGGTATAAGTTCTTAAGCTATTATCGAGGTAGAATAACACGACGGTGTGTGGCCAATGTCAATAGAATTAAGGACCGCGACAAATTCCTTTACAAAATAGTTATAATCGGATTAGGTATTACAAAATGATCATTTAATTGAGGATAATGAATTAATGTGGACAAAGGATAACGAATAGTAAAACAAACTGTGATTCATCCATGGATTTGGATGAAACCGGATCTTTAATTAATATATTTGAAAATGTTTTTTCCTCAACCTACATAGGCGTGCATTTTTAAAACTATTTTTTTAAGCAGCCAACATAGGCGAGGATTTTTATACCCTATAACAGGCAAATATAATCGAGATAGACCCATGGTTCCTTTTGAGAATATGCATAGAATCACTTTCTGAGACGATTTATGCATGTCCGTCTGTCCGTCCGTACATGTTTTTTTGTTAACAAAGTCCAGGTCGCATTTATGATCAGATTTGGATAAAATTTGGCACAGGTCACTTAATTAGCCCTAGGATCAACCCTATTGAAATTGGGAAAAATCGGTTCCGATTTAGATACAGCTCCCATATATATATATATATATATATATATATACATATATATTAGTCCGATTTAAGGTAAATGGTGTACCAAAGTCCCTATATATCTTTTGATTTGCACAAAATTTGGCATAGCGTACTTATGTTAGTATAGAATAGTGCACGTTAAGTTTCGTGAAAATGAGTTTGGTTTTAAATATAACTCCTATATACATTTTCGTCAGATTTAATGTAAATGGTGTACAAAAGTCCCTATACATATTTCGATTTGCACAAAATTTGGCATAGTTTACTGATATGAGTCTAGAGTGATGTGTGTAAAGTTTCCTGAAAATCGGTTCAGATTCAGATATATAGCTCCTATATAATTTTTCTTCCGATTTTATGTAAATTGTGCACTAAAAACCCGTAGTTTTCCGATTGCCGCACAATTTTGAACAATAAACTGTAGTTAATATAAGTTAACCTCTGCCATTTTCATTGAAATCGGTTCTGATTTTGATATAGCTTCTACATATATATTTTCGTCCGATTTTACACAAAATTGACACAAATTTTGCACAACGTACTAAAGTTTTGAAATCGGTTCAGATTTGGATAGGGCTGCTATATATATTTTTTCCCGATTTTAGGTAATTTTGTCCCATTGTAAGAAGCAACTCTATATCTGAACAAATAAAAAATTGAATATAAGTTGTAGAATTCGACGTCTGTTAGCATTCATCTGTTAAATATACCCAAAGTGTTGAAGGGTATCATATAGTCGGCCCCGTCCGACTTTACTACTTTCCTTACTGGTTAAAAATATTTTTTTAAGCAGTTACATAGGCGTGGATTTAAAAACAAATTTCAAGGTTCTTAAATATTTTTCAATTCCATAAAAAAATATTTAATTTTTTAAATAATTTCTCAAAACAAAAGTAGTGAATTTTTTAGCGATATTTTTTAGGATTTTTTTTTTAAATATCATTCCTCCAATTTTCTATTGTAGTGGGTGAGTATTAACCTAACTACTTCATAACTAAGACAAGCATTAGATTTTATTTCTTTTTGTTGTTTGTTTATTCCGTTTTTCTTTTCGATTTGCAAGCAATAAAACAACATCGGACATAAGATATTGCCATCTTGGGTTCAGTTATTTATGCAAAATAATGTTCGCTTTCGTTTGCTTTTTGGCAACTGGGGAGAAATATACACCAGAAGAACAACAACGACATCAGCAGCAACAACATGGATTGCCTGACTTTAGAATATGACAATGGAAACTTAAAAAAAAATAAAACATTTAAATTATTTTTTGAACTACAGTTCCCATTGTGGAAAACAATTTTTCACAACCCCCGCACTCAGTGGAATTCCATTTCGGAGTTTGCTTAATAGCCTTTGTGGTTCAGATGGTTGGTTGATGATTTCATTTCAAGGTTTTTTACACCCCGGACTCTCTGATTGTCTGTTGGATTCCAGTTTTTTTTTAGTTTGGTTTGGAATCACAGTCCATGTATTAATTTTAAATGACCGCTTAAATGTCGTTTATCTTTGGCGAATGATAAACTTGAAGAATGTGATTAATTGTGCAGATAATTAAGGCAGCAACAACAAGAAAAAAACTTGTTGTTGATATTTGGTTGTTTTCTTTTCCATTTCCTACTCTTCTTCACTTAGCTCTTCAGTTCTATGCCAATGGATAACAAGTGCCGGACGATTATGATTTAAGTTTTATTTTTTGTTGGTCATGTGGGAGTCCATGGGTCATTTGTCAGTTAAACATAAGATTTTGTTTACGTTTTCTTCCTGAATTTTTTGCTTTGCTTAGTTTTATTTTGGAAATGATTTCAATTATATTGTCATTTATCTTCCATGATGTATGTAGTAATAATAACAGAAAGAAGAATTATGTTTTTGATGACTCCTTTGATAGTTGTAAAGATCAAAAATATGCATGGGGGTAGATACTGATTTGATGGTTAATATTTAACAGAGTATTTGTTATTGAATAGTATTTCAAGGACCCAAAATACGTTGCTTTAAGGATTTAGAAAATTAATGCCATAAATAAGGCGCTGCTTTCAAGGACTTCAAAAAGTCGCAAATTTTTAAAAAAATATTTTATAAAGGGCTTTTTAAAATTAATTTACAAGGACCTAGAATCTTTAAATATTTTTTTATAATATATACCCTATAAAACCATGTTGCCAGGGTATTATAGCTTTATGCATCCCTAAGAGTTTGTAACGCCGCGAAATATTGGTCCTAGTCCAGCCTTTAAGTATACCGGACGTCACATCTCGACTAGCTGAGTCGATCTAGGCATGTGTGTCCGTCCGTCTGTCCAATATAATTGGCAAACACGATACTGGCCACAGGTATGGACAAATCTTCACGAAATTTTGCATGTAGGATAGGTTCTGGCCAATGAAGACCTTATTGTTTTTGGTAAAGATCGGTTAATATTTAGGAGATGAAATGGACCAAAAACTTAATTATACCCTTCATCACACTGTGGTATAGGGTATTATGTCTTTGTGAAACCAGATCGACACATGGTTCCTTTTGAGAATATGCATAGAATCACTTTCTGAGTCGATTTACGCATGTCCGTCTATCCGTCCGCCCATGTATTTTTGTGAACGAGGTACAGATCGCATTTATGATCCGATTTGGATGAAATTTGGCATAGGTCACCTATTTGGCCCAAGGACGAACCCTATTGAAATTGGGAAAAATCGGTTCAGATTTAGATATAGCTCCCATATATACATATTTGCGTCTGATTTAATGTAAATGGTACACCAAAGTCCCTATATATCTTTAGATTTGCACGAAATTTAGCACAGCGTAATGAATTAGGCCTAGAATGATGTGTGCTGAGTTTCATGAAAATCGGTTCAGATTTAGATATAGCTCCCATATATATTTTCGTCCGAGTTAATGTAAATGGTGCGCCAAAGTCCGTATATCTTTCGATTTGCCAGAAATTTGGTAAAGCGTAATGAATTAGGTCAAGAATGATGTGTGGTGAGTTTATAGTTTCGTCCGATTTTACGTAAATGGTGCACCAAAGTCCCTATATATCATTCGATTCGCACGAAATTTGGCAGAACGTTCTGTATTAAGTGCAGAATGATGTGTGCTGAGTTTCGTGAAAACCGATTCAGATTTAGGTAGATAGTGTACTAAAGTCCCTTAATATCTTTCGATTTGCACGAAATTTGGCACAGCGTAATGAATTAGGACTAGAATGATGTGTGTTAAATTTCCTGAAATCGGTTCAGATTTAGATATAGCTTCTATATGTGACCAAATGAAAAAAAATAGTATAGGTTGCAGAATGAAATGTTTATGGATCCAATTTCATTTTACTTATCCTTTAAAAATGCGACGTCTTTTAGGATTCATCTGTTGAATATACCCAAAGTGGTGAAGGGTATCATATAGTCGGCCCGTCCGACTTTACTACATTCCTTACTGGTTTTTATCTGATATTCTGGTCGCTCCAGAGGCCGCAATTATGGCCCAAACATTCAGATTTTTTACAAGGAAAAGGGCCAAATATTTTTGTCGGTTTTTCTGGTCGTTCCAGAGACCGCAATTATGACCCAAAAATCGTCAATTTTTACAGAAGGGAATCGGGCCAAAGAATAAACATGTCTGTAACGAATCAAGTTGACCCTGACTTTTGTGTGAAAAATTACAAAATTTGTATTCTATGTCATATATATTTACCCCTTAAGAACATATACCCTTAATTACGCTTAAATATGACCGAAAACTTATTTTTTATGTTTTTTTTCGGGTCGATCAATAGGCCACAATTATAAGCCGAACATCACAACACAACCCACGGTGAAGGGAATCTGAACAAATAATTAGAAGGACTGTACTGAATATCAGTAATATTCGGAAAACATGTCAGTGTAAGAAAGAGGTTCTGTTGACCTCTAATCGGACAAGAGAGTTGCAAGTATCACGAAAATATGAGATTAAACATTGGCAGAAAGTTAGAGTTCCGTAATAGTTGTGTAGGGTATCGTATGGTCGGCCCATTCGACTATACTGCTCCGCTCACTGGCTTTTTAACTTCCTTGAAACTTCCTTCTACAAAAATGTTCCTCATTTTCCACCAATTTCTTAATTGAAGACAAATATGCTATGGATATCAGATGGCATCTATTTTCCAATTATAAGCAATTTTCCATAAAAATACCAAATCGACATAACATCTAAAATGTTTGAAAAACTCGTAAGGAGTTATACAAAGCAAACATCACAGCTACTATCACTTACGTTATTTGGCAATTTGTTGGATTAAGGCGAAGAAAAAATCTGACTTCCAGTAGTGGAGTTAACCGATGCATGAATGTAGATTTCAAACAGTTGATGGATGTAACAAAGGGCTGCCACCCGCACCTCCGCTGCAACCAACAATTCTTAGGTAAGCACCAAAAAACCGACACTGGAAGATTCACAAAGCATTCCCTATTGTTGCAACATGACAATGCAACAGGATGCATACAAAGGTACGATGAGATTGATGCTGACTTGACCATCCGTCCACCATCAACTTCCTCGTAGACGTTAGTGACGTCTGTTCATTTTGCAGTGGATGCGTAAACATTGCCAAGCACCTTCAAATTCTATTATTGTTGGAGTTGTGTTTTTATTTTTCTTTACGGAGGTACCATTCTCCATTACTCCTCCAAGAGATGTGAACAGCATTTGTGCTGAAGAGGATTTGAAAATGAAAACAAAACATGACATGAAAAACGACTCATGTTGTTATTTTTTGTGCTACTCGCCAAAAGAAGCTAACAAAGAAAATGCAATTTGGTAAAAACCAAATCTACAGTAGTCGCCAAGATCGTTAGGCAACATCAGAAGAAGAAAGAAGCTTAAAATTAGTGTTTAAAAAATCCACGTCTTATTTGTAAACGAAAATTAATCTTTAAACCTGTCGGACGGGGCCGACTGTATGATTCCCTTCATCACTTTGGGTATATTCAACAGATGAATCCTAACAGACGTCGCGTTTTTGAAGGACCAGTAAAGTGAAATTGGATCTGTAGACATGTCATTCGGCAACCTATACTAATATTTGGTCAGATATAGAGTTGCTTCTTACAATGGGATGAAATTATGTAAATCAATTTAAAACAAATATCAATCGGACACCAGTTGATTATTTGAATTAATATCTGATAAACATGAGGAGTTTGGAGTACCAAATACTTAAAATCGAAACTTGTCACAGGTTTTGAGTTCGTGATGCATCATTTACATAAAATCGGGAGAAAATATATATGGTAGCTCTATAAAAATTTGAACTGATTTCAACAACAACTTCCCAATGGTAGGTTATATTAACTTCAGTGCGTTGTGCAAAATGTTGTGTCAATCGGCCTAATGTTGGGTATTTGGTGTACCATTTAGTTAAAATCGGACGGAACTATATATGGGAGCTATATCTAAATCGGAACCGATTCCTACAAAACTTGGCAAACGTTGGGCAATATTAATTTCAGTACGTTGTGCAAATTTTGTAGCCAACGACCGAACTTAAGGTATTTTGTGAACCTTTTACTTAAAATCGGGCGAAACTATATCTAAATCTGAAACAATTCAAAACTTGTCACACTTTATGTTGTATTATCTTCCGTACATTGTGCAAAATTTTGTGTCAATCGGACCCACTTAAGAAATTTGGTGCGGAATTTATATCTAATTTCTAGGTTATGCTAACTTCAAAACGTTGTGCAAAATTTTGTCTCGATGTTATGTAAAATCGGACGAAAATAAATATGGGAGCTATATCTTAATCTTGACCGATTTTCAGGAAACTTAACGCACATTATTTTAATTCAGTACACTATGCCAAATTTCGTGCAAATCGAAAGTTATATGGGGACTTTGGTGTAACATTTACCTTAAATCGGACCTCGAAAATTAGTCTTTATAGAATCCGAGCCTTATCACTGACCGCGAAAATATGTCTTTATAGAATCCGAGCCTCATCATTAAACCGCCAAAATTAGTCTTTATAGTGTCCACGCCTTATCGTTTATCTTGAAAATTAGTCTTTATAGTGTCCACGCCTTATCGTTTATCTTGAAAATTAGTCTTTAAAAAATCCATGCCTTATTGGTAGCCGCCTTGAAAATTATTCTTTATAAAACCCACACTTTATAGGTAGCCTCGAAAATATCCACGTAGGTGTTTTTTTGAAAACCACTTAAATTTCAAATTCTTCATTTAACCCTAGAAAAATATACCTTAGGAATCTACGCCTTATTGCTACCCTAGAAAACCAGTAAGGAAAGCAGTAAAGTCGGACGGGGCCGACTATATGATACCCTTCACCACTATGGGTATATTAAACAGGACTATTAACATGAAATTGGATGAAATAAAATATGTGATATTTATCTACATGTGAATCTACCTAGATCTATCCATAAAGTATGTAAATCGACTTCAAACAAATAAAAATAGGTCATCCGTTGGGCTATGTCTGTACTTCTACAAAACCCAACTACGTAATTCTATGCTCAAGTTTGTAAGTTGTGCAAAATTTGATGTCGATCTGACTAACATGAGGAATTTGATGCCCAATTTACTTGAAATCGGGCAAAAAAATATATATGAAAGGTCTATCCAAATATTAAGCGATTTCAAACAAACTTGTCACAGGTTAGGTTATACTAATTTCAGAACGTTTTGTTCCTATTGGTTCCTTGGTGCGTCAATCACTTAAAATCAATCTAAATTAAAAGGGAGCTATATCTAAATCTGAACCCATTTTCACGAAACAAGGCAGATATCACTCTAGGCTCAATTCAGTACGTTATGCCAAATTTCGTGCACATCGAAGGATATATAGCGACTTTGGTGCACCATTTACATGAAATCGGACGAAGCTATATATGTGAGCTAAATAGAAATCAGTACCGATTTTCTCGAAACTTGGCGGACATCACTCTAGGCTCAATTCAGTACGTTATGCCAAATTTCGTGCACATCGAAGGATATATAGGGACTTTGGGGTAACATTTACATTAAATCGGACGAAACTATATATGGGAGCTATATAGAAATCTGGACCTATTTTCTCGAAACTTGGCAGACATCACTCTAGGCTTAATTCAGTACGATATGTCAAATTTCGTGCAAATCGAAAGACATATGGGGACTTTGGGGCACCATTTACGTGAAATAGGACGAAACTATATATGGGAGCTATATCTAAATCTGTACCGATTTTCTCGAAACTTGGCAGACATCACTCTAGGCTTAATTCAGTACGATATGTCAAATTTCGTGCAAATCGAAAGACATATGGGGACTTTGGGGCACCATTTACATGAAATCGGACGAAACTATATATGGGAGCTATATAGAAATCTGGACCGATTTTCTCGAAACTTGGCAGACATCACTCTAGGCTTAATTCAGTACGATATGTCAAATTTCGTGCAAATCGAAAGACATATGGGGACTTTGGGGCACCATTTACATGAAATCGGACGAAACTATATATGGGAGCTATATCTTAATCTGGACCGATTTTCACGAAACTTGGCAGACATAATTCTAGGCTCAATTCAGTACGTTATACCAAATTTGGTGCAAATCGAAAGATATATAGGGACTTTGGTGCACCATTTACATGAAATCGGACGAAACTATATATGGGAGCTATATCTAAATCTGGACCGATTTTCTCGAAACTTGGCAGACATCTCTCTAGGCTTAATTCAGTACGTTATGCCAAATTTCGTGCAAATCGAAAGATATATAGGGACTTTGGTGCACCATTTACATGAAATCGGACGAAACTATATATGGAAGCTATATCTAAATCTGGACCGATTTTCACGAAACTTGGCAGACATAATTCTAGACCTAAATGATTAGGCTGTACCAAATTTCGTGCAAATCGAAAGAAATATAGGGACTGTTTACATTAAATCGGTTAAATATATATATGGGAGCTATATCTAAATCTGAACCGATTTTTCCCAATTTCAAAGGGTTCGTCCTTGGGCCGAATAAGTGACCTATGCCAAATTTCATCCAATTCGGATCATAAATGCGACCTGTACTTTGTTTACAATTTAACATGCACAGACAGACAGACGGACGGACGGACGGACATGCATAAATCGACTTAGAAAGTGATTCTATGCATATTCTCAAAAGGAACCATGTGTCTATCTCGTTTCCTTTTGCCGGTTACAAACATATGCACAAAGACATAATACCCTGTACCACAGTGTGGTGAAGGGTATAAAAATATTCCTCAAAAATATACGCCTTATTGCTACCCTAGAAGAATAAAGCTTACTATCCTCAACCTTTCTGCTACGCTGGAAAAAATATATATTAAGAATCTGCGCTTTATTAATATCTAGAATGATATTCCTCAAAAATGTACGCCTTATTGCTGCCCTAGAATAATATACCTTAATGATCTACACCTTATTGCTACCATAGAAAAATAATCCTCAAAAAATCTACGACTTGTTTCAACCCTAGAAAAATGTTCATTAAAAAATCTACGTCTTTTTGCTACCCTAGAAAAATATTCCTTAATAATCTACGCCTTATTATTTCCCTCGAAATATTCTCGAGAATTAGTTGTCAAAAGTCCAATGCTTTTTGGAACCAAAATATTTAAATTATTGCCTCCAGTGAGCTACTTGCAATTATTGTTAAAAACTTTAGGTGTTCCTCTTGTTGCAAGGTATGACTTTTCATATCATTTGCCTTCTTTTTGATTTGCTGTTATTTTGCCTCCAAAATGAAATATCCGAAACTTATGGTAGCAACAACAAACAACACCAACAGAACATAACAAAAAGCGTATATTTACTTCAAGTACTCACAGTTGTTTTGTTAAGTCAACGTGAAGTTGTCTGGAATTCCAGTTAGAAATGATTTTTTTTTCGAAGTTTGCCAACAAATACTAGAAATTGAAAGTTAGAAATTCTACACACATTGGGTAAAATAAAAAGATTCAGTTCAAAAGTTATTTATCTCCAATAAATATAAAAAAATAATTATTGAAGAAATGGGTGCGTATGAGTGGTGTCAGTAGTCATACGCAGCCATAGCCCATCGATAGGTAATTGAGGCGTATTATTACTGTCATTAGTCATACGCTGTTAATGTCCCTGCAATTTATCTTCTTATTTAAAAAAATATATTTGTAAGTACTAATCTTCCACTGTGGAACTTGGAGTCCAACAAAATAGAATGTAGCCAGGTCTTGTGTGGGTTTCTTGTGAGCGAACTAACATTATATTCATTAAAAACATCAAATTTCTCTGCTGCATTTAATCCCTTTTGATGGTGTTGTTGTGAGCTGCATTTTTGGATTGATGTTCTGTGCTGTAGTCTTTATAGTTGTGTGAAACGTTTTCAACGTTAATGGAGTTTTTTGCAGGAACGAGAAATTTGGAAACAGAAAAAAATTAAATTATGAGGCAATTCGGAATTTATGTAAGAAGACACATTTGTTTACAATGTAGACAAATTATTTGGTCCTACAAGTCTTTATAGGTAAAGACAGATCTGAAAATTGAGTATTTCATATTTTTTTATGTACAATTCTGTTTTGGAATATCTCATATAAAAACGAAAACGGGAAATCATGATTGAATTTTCTTCCCTTTTTTGTTGACCTTGGCCACTTACACACAAAAATCCCCAACAAGAAATCACAATCAATTCTCGTTAACTTCTTCACATTATTTTGTTGGTGGGCGATTTGCTTTTCAGGTTGATGTTTGGGTGTTTTTCTATTTTTTTCCTTTGCTAACATTTTTGGCATTTCCAAACCTTCTTTTTTATTTCGACAATTGACTTTGTTTCGAATTCGTTGTTGTTACCAATATTTGTGTATTCCTGTTTCTCCTTTGCCTTGCAGGTTTTTAGCTTTATTGACTTGAAGGACTTACAACTGAGAAAGGATGCTTATGCGATAAGTGAATGAACTTAAACAATGACTTTTAAGCTAGTTATCTATGTTAAAAAGTCAAAAAGTGGTCTTAGTAGTTTATGTGTTTTTATTAAATAAATATCTATATAAAGAAATCAATTTTTGTTCTTCAGGGCTAAGCAGATTTTCATGTTAAGAAAACTAAATAGAAAATCGTTTCGAAGGACTTAGATAGAATGTTTTACTGTTTCATGTGGAAGACAAGGGACAAGAAAATACGTTTAGAGATGATAGACATTGTTTTCTGTGCAATTTTTTATTTAGCAAAATAATGTAAAAAAAAATCAAGTATACCTTTGCCAGGACCAAGAAGTCGTTTTGTTTTAAAAAATGTCATACTGTCATTTATATTTACGACAAGTACCATTTGTGTCCATTAAAGTAAATTATTTTTGAGAACATAGGTGCGTATGAGTGTTGTCAGAACTCATGCGCCACCATGTTCAATCAAAAAATTTTTGGTGACGTATCAGTTTTGTCGTTAGTCATACTATAGGAATTCGATGGAGTGGATTTTTTAAAGAATATATTTTCAAGAACCCAATAAGACGTGGATTTTTGAAAGAATAGTTTTTCAAGGACCAAATAAGGCGTGGATTTTATAAATAATAGTTTTCTGGGACGCAATAAGTCGTGCATTTTTTTAGGGATATTTTTTCACGAACCCAATACGGCATGAATTTTTTAAAGAATATTTTTTAGGGACCCAACAAGTCGTGGACCTGAGGCGTGGATTTTTTTAAATATTTATAATCCTGTTTAAAATTCACTCACACACACACTCCCACACATTTATTGTGTACCACAAAACAGAAATTCTAAGCCATCAACCGTAACACAAAATTTAGATTGGTATTTTGGATATTGCGAAAAATATATAAATAATTTCTTCATTCGAGAATGTATATGTGTGTATGCAAGTTTGCATATAAATACATACTTTACATATTAAATGGGAAAAATACCATCGAAAATTTACACTACCTTTCACTAGGCCAGCAACGTCATTCACACCACCATCCACCTCAATTATATGCCATTAGCCTCGAATATCTGGATTTTAGGCTTAGTTTTTAGAAATATAGACAATTTTCCAGCTAACAAAAATTCATTGAATTACAAATGGAGAAAAATATAGACATACGCACATGTTTAAAAACATCCACTTTAATACCCTACGCCAAAAGTAGACTCATGCAGACTTTTTTCACTCAGAAAACAGTTTTCAACTCTGGACCGATCTGGGACAATTTTGTTCTATTGAAAAAATTGAAAATCTGTTTAAGAAGAATTTTCACTAAAAGGGAAAATATTTCTCCGTGGTATTGAAATTTTGACTCCTTCCAAAATCATACCTAACTTATCAAAATCTCTTGCGGTTTTATTTGTGACAAGTTGCGATAATAGTATTTTATTCTACCCCTCCCCCTTTCATCTGCTTCATCACCAGTCGTTTAGAGTGTATAATAGTCGCATTGATTACATTACAATTGAATCTATGTTAAATGCAATGTGTATATGAATGTATGTGTGTATGTATGTATTTATCCACCAACAATATAACATCCATTATATAAAACGTATCCATTTATCACAATAAATATTTGTTCTGAAAACTTTACGCCTCTTTTACTACATACAAGAGTGAATTCAGGTTTGTGTATGTGTCCGTGTTCATTTCTGTTTGTGGCATACACTATGTCGGATATTATTCCGACATCAATTGAACGATGATACAGCTGCAATATGTTAGCTTAAAATAAATGACAGACAGGCAGGCGTATTTATCTATGTTTCTGTACATTTCTATGTATGTGTGTGTGTGATTTAGATAAACAAATATGGGGTAATCTATAAGACTATTCATAGGCTTGATTTTTTAAATATTTTTTAATGACTTTACAGAGGGGTGAATTTAAAAAACTTAATGACATCACCAAGGCGTGGATGAGAAAGAGAAGTCCGTCCGTTCGTCTGTCCGTTGGCCCATTATAATTTGTAAACACGATACACAGTTATGGACCAATCTTCACGAAATTTTGCACGTAGGATGGGTTCTGGCCAATGAAGACCCCTATTGTTTTTGGTAAAGATCGGTTAATATTTAGTGGGAAATGGACCCAAAAACTTTATTTTTGTCTGATTTTCTGATCGCCGCAGAGGCCGCAATTATGACCCAAATTTTTACATGGAGAAGGGGATTGGGCCAACGAATAAGCATACTTGTTTTAATAAAGATCGGTCGTTATTTACCGGGCCAAATGGACCCTGTATCCAAGAGGAGTGGTTGACCCTTAAAATTTTATAACCCATTACCACACTAGAGGGCGAAAATATAGCGCTGATCGCTTTGAAATTTTGTATGAGGATCCAGGTATGGTCAAGGACAATGCCTATAATTTTCGGTGATGATCAAATAAATAAAATATTGGAATGAATTGGACCGAAAACTTACTTTTTGTGTTTTTTTCGAGTCGATCTATATGCCACAATTGAAAGCCGAACATCACAACACAACATACGGTGAAGGGAATGTGTAGAAGAGCTGTATTAAATATTAGATTTTCGTGGAAATTGTGTAGGGTATCATATGCTTCGCTCACTAGTTTTAAATTTTTTTCTAGAGTCTTAATAAGGTGGGAATTTGTTAATTGCTATTTCCGGAGTATTTCTTCGTCGTGGATTTTTAAAGAATATTTTTCAATGGTCTTCCCTAGGATTTAATTTATTAAAAAAATTGTATCATGGACCTTCATAAGGGGTGTATTTTTTCAATGACCAACATATATCGTAGGTTTTTATACCCTTCACCACACTGTGGTACAGGGTATTATGTCTTTGTGCATATGTTTGTAACAGGCAAAAATAATCGAGATAGACCCATGGTTCCTTTTAAGAATATGCATAGAATCACTTTCTGAATCGATTTATGGATGTCCGTCCGTCCCTCCGTCTGTCCGTCTGTCCGTCTCTCCATGTTAAATTGTAAACAAAGTACAGGTCGCATTTATGATCCGATTTGGATGAAATTTGGCACAGCTCATTTGTTTGGCTCAAGGACGAACCCTATTGAAATTGGGAAAAATCGGTTCAGATTTAGATATAGCTCCCATATATATTTTTGCCCGATTTACGGACTTTAGACCCTGAAAATCTTTCGATTTGCACGAAATTTGGCATAGCGTACGGAATTGAGCCACGAAAGATGTGTGCCAAGTTTCGTGAAAATCGGTTCAGATTTATATGTAGCTGAAAATCTTTCGATTTGCACGAAATTTGGCATGGCGTACTGAATTCAGCCACGAAAGATGTGTCCCAAGTTTCGTGAAAATCGGTTGAGATTTAGATATAGCTCCCATATATAATTTCGGCCGATTTAATGTAAATGTTGCCCCAAAGTCCCTATATATCCTTCGATTTGCACGAAATTTGGCATAGCGCACTGAATTAAGTCTAGAATGATGTGTGCAAAGTTTCGTGAAAATCGGTTCAGATTTAGATATAGCTCCCGTATATATCTTCCTCCGATTTAAGGTAAATGGTGTACCAAAGTCCTTATATATCTTTCGATTTGCATGAAATTTTGCATAACGTACTGAATTGAGTCTAGAATGATGTCTGCCCAGTTTCGAGAAAATCGGCCCAGATTCAGATATAGTTTCGTCCGATTTCATGTAAATGGTGCACCAAAGTCCCTATATATCCTTCGATATATTTGGATAGAGCTTCCATATATATTTTCGCCCGATTTTAAGTAAATTGGACATCAAACTCTTCATGCTAGTCAGGTTGACATCAAATTTTGCACAACGTACAAAATTGAGCATAGAATTACGTAGTTGCGTTTTCTAGAAGTACAGACATAGCCCAACAGATAACCTATTTATATTTGATTGAAGTCGATTTATATAACTTATGGATATATAGGTAGATTCACATTTAGATAAATATCACATATTTTATTTCATCCAATTTCATGTTAATAGTCCTGTTTAATATATCCATAGTGGTGAAGGGTATCATATAGTCCGCCCCGTCCAACTTTACTACTTTCCTTACTGGTTATTTCTATATTTTCCCTAGGAAATAATCCAAGTATATCCTATGTGAAATGTCTCATATAAAAATATTTATGGATGTGTATTATGTAGATATATTTTCGATCTAAAAAAGCAATTCAGTACTCACTAATTGCTTGTGACGTTTAATAAAATTTACTAAATATTTTTCTGTTGTTGGGTTAGTTGTTCGTTAAACTAATAAACAAGAAATGTTGAATATAATATTTCGGGAATACTTGTTATTATTACACGTGGATAATATATAGTTATAATGAACAGTAATTGGCCAAAATGGGATTAAAAAGAAAATAAAATTATTATTGGAAACTCAAAATGTTCTGGTAAAAAATGGACCGATATAAACCATTTTCAATTTCATTAAGAAATATGCTTAAAAACTGCAATGGTTTAGATTATGTATATAGTTGAATATAAAAACATATTTTTCCAGTTTTTCTTTTAACTTCATATCAATTACCTTCCGCTAAAAAATCCATTTTACCTCAAATGCCATGAAGTGTTTAATCAAATTTGCTACGGCTATAAAATATTTGACAGCCACTAAATTGAGCTCGAATTACACGTTGCCGAATATTTAATTTTATTGTGTATTTTTTAGCTTATTTTTGTTGGTATGCCTTTACACTTTAGTACAATGTAATGACACTCAATGATTTGATCATTTACAAGGTTACATAGAATTTTAAATAGCTATTAAACACCTACTCTTCGTAGCAGCCATCGAAAATGACATTTTCATGCCAATTTTTTGAAAATGTGATTTTTACTGGCGCTTAGTTTAGTTGTTGTTTTGTTTTTTCATCGTGGCCAATATGCCAATATGCAATGGTCTTTGTGGCTTACTATGATGACGATGTTATTGCTGTTGATTGCGGAAAATGTTTTGGGGGTTAATATTTTATGGTCAGAAGTTTGCCTGTTGCGTGGATAGAAACATTTTATAAGCCAATTTTAAGTTTTTATTTTTGCTGCAGTTGTTGTTGAATTTTGTGTGCCAAAAGTTCTTTGGCCGGGGAGAGATAGGCCTATTATTTTTTAACAACTTAACTACAGGATGCTTTCGCCATTTCTCTATGGAAATTAATAATTTTTATTTTTCACGCTTACGTAAGGCTTAAAAATATTTTTCAAGCTCTACAAAAGGCGTGGGATTTTGTAAACATATTTGCCAAGGCCTACAATTATAAGAACCTATATAAGGCGTTGATTTTTAAAAAACAATTTTAAGGACCTACATAGGGCCTTGGTTTTTAAAAAATATTTTCAGGATCTACATAAGGCTTGGATTTTTGAGAAATATTTTTCAGTAAATATTTTTCAAGAAATGGAAATAAATTGAACGTGTCATTGCGGGTTCTTGGATGGAGAATATTTGTTCAGTGCCCAGTAATAGGCTTTGAGTTTGACAAATATTTTTTCAAGGAACAAATATCACTGTGACTCAAAATCGATATCATGATTTTAGAGTGGAAAATTCCTTTTGCGGATGGAAACTCGCCAAGGGCTTCCCAGGAAGACAAAGGTCAAGCTTGGTCACTTTATATTTTTTTTTAGAAAAATCGGAAAAATTCGAAAGTGATTTTTCGATGAGTTACAAAAACAAACTTAATATACCTTCCGCTACGGTGAGATGTTAACCTATAAATAGACTATAATTCTGAAAATATTTTCAATACCTATAAAAAGCTGTGTTTTTTGTTCCAATTTATTTCTTCTTAGAAATTACATTTTAAAATTCCTCGAAACAAACAAGTTATGAAAAATTTAATTTAAGGGAACCCCCCCATTCTCGATTTTAATTTTTCAAGATTTTCAATGGGCTGGTAAAAGATTACAAATGCTTGTTAAGGTTTGTAACTTTGCACATATATAATTGAAAATTTAAAAGAGAAGAAAAAAAATTTACAAAAAATGTTTGTTATTGTTTTGTTGTTGTTTTTTTGTAATTAAAGAAAAGTCCTTATTTTTGATGGCGGGCATGATTACTCCTCACTGGAACATCGAATCCGAAAATTCCAACGGTGCTAGAAAGAGTACATGTCTGGCTCTCGTATGAACTAGGATTATTGACTTCGCTCTAAAATTAACAAAATGGTGGACCTTTGAAAAAATATGTTTGGAAAATCGCCGATTTGTTACCAAAAACCAAGTTAAAAAACAAGGAAGATCTTCACCGATTGGCTTTATCCTAGTTCATACGAGAGCTATACACTCCCAGAGAAACGTTGCAAAATTTGGAACCGATTGGATTATTAGTTTCTGAGTTATCGTGCCCGCCATTCGCAAAAAAATGTTTAGGGAAAAACGCGTTTAAAGTTTGAGAAGCCCTTCAGCCGTCACTTGATGCTGACACAATAAATCGGCTATATCTTCAAGAGTTCTTGAGATTTTCACTTGAAATTTTGTAGAGACATTCTTTAATCAGTGTAGATTCGAATTATATCAACAAAAATTTTGACCCCGAGAATGGGGGGGGTCCCCTTCAAATAACATTTGCAAATGTTTGCCCTCAAAATAATTGCTTCACATTGTGGTTTTGAGTTCGCCCACCGTCCCGCCGTTTTTAATGGATCTTGTTTAATAAAATTGCTTGTAAAGATGATAAAAATCAACACCCAAAGGACTGCCGGATAGCCATACCCAATAAACTGGAATGCTTTATAATTACAGTGTTTCACGGTGAACAACGATGACACGCGGTGCACAATTTATTATTAAATGTAACAAAATAGCAGCGACACTTTCACTGGAATGCAACAACAAGGAAACGAAGTTCAAATACGAACATACACAAAAGTGCCATTTAGAGTACTTTCTTTGCGTAATGTGACCAGGAACTCTCCCCGGGCCCCGACCAACTTAAGGTTCTTTAAGGGCTATAATTTTCTTCACCTCTTCTTGGTTACTAGTTTATCAATAAATCGTATATGAGAGGTAATTATCATAATGACAGCCTTGTTAAAGTTAAAACCTTTGGCATGAAATGCAAAACATCGCCAGCCAGCAACAACGACAGCAGCAACAAATGACCAATAAATTGAATTCACAACAGTGAGATGTATGAGGCGGAGGAGGAGAATGTATCGAAATTTAAATCAACGAAGAATTGTGTGTGAAAACTTGTTAAGCTTCTTTAAAAACCATTAAAATGTAACCACGAATTGTCTTCGTGCGGGTTTATATTTATACCCTTCACCACACTGTGGTACAGGGTATTATGTCTTTGTGCATATGTTTGTAACAGGCAAAAGGAAACGAGATAGACCCATGGTTCCTTTTGAGAATATGCATACAATCACTTTTTAAGTCGATTTATGCATGTCCGTCCGTCCGTCTGTCTGTCTGTCTGTCCATGTATTTTTGTGAGCAAAGTACAGGTCGCATTTATGATCCGAATTGGATGAAATTTGGCACAGGTCACTTATTCGGCCCAAGGACAAACCCTATTGAAATTGGAAAAAATCGGTTCAGATTTAGATATAGCTCCCATATATATATTTAACCGATTTAATGTAAACGGTCCCTATATATCTTTCGATTTGCACGAAATTTGGTACAGCCCAATCATTTAGGTCTAGAATGATGTGTGTAAAATTTCATAAAAATCGGTCCAGATTTAGATATAGCTCCCATATATAGTTTCGTCCGATTTCATGTAAATGGTTCCCCAAAGTCCTAATATATCTTTCAATTTGCACGAAATTTGGCATAACATACTGAATTGAGGCTAGAATGATGTGTGCCAAGTTTAGAGAAAATCGGTCCAGATTTAGATATAGCTCCCATATATATAGTTTCGTCCGATTTCATGTAAATTGTGCACCAAAGTCCCTATATATCTTTCGATTTGCAGGAAATTTGGCATAACGTATTGAATTGAGCCTAGAGTGATTTCTGCCAAGTTTCGTGAAAATCGGTCCAGATTAAGATATAGCTCCCATATATAGTTTCGTCGTATTTCATGTAAATGGTGCATCAAAATCCCTATATATCTTTCGATTTGCACAATATTTGGCATTACGTACTGAATTGAGCCTAGAATTATGTCTGCCAAGTTTCGAGGAAATCGGTATAGATTTAGATATAGCACCCTTATATTATAGATTGATTTTAAGTAATTGACGCACCAAGGAACCAATATATGGCTGATAGAACAAAATGTACTGAAATTAGTATAACCTAACCTGTACCAAGTTTCGTTGAAATCGGTTCATTTTAGCATCCATATATAAGTAAATTGTGCATCAAACTCCTCATATTTGTTAGATTTTGCACAACGTACAAAATTGAGCATAGAATAACGTAGTTTGGGTTTCTAGAAGTGCAGACCTAGCCCAACGGATGACCTATTGATATTTGTTTGAAGTCGATTTAAATACTTTTGTTCCATTGTAATAAACGAATGACATGTTTATGAATAGATCTAGGTCCTTTCACATTTAGATAAATATCACATATTTTATTTCATACAATTTCAT
>NW_026876539.1:0-20248 GCF_032173495.1 Musca vetustissima
TTAACTTTTAGCTGAGGTGAGTTGTTATCAAATATTACTTTGTTATGATGCTGCCAGATAAATCAAGAGGAAACGAAAAATATATGCTTTTGCTTTTCTGTTTTTGTTGTTTTTCCTCAAAACACATACATATTTGAGTTACAAAGATTTTATTTTTATATGTTTAATATTCAATTAACAGCTTTGAATGAAAAAAAAAATAATATTATTCTAAAAAAATTTAAAGCAATATTGTTTTCAACCTGAGGCAGGTGGAAATATTTTGTTAGAATCAGGCAGGTGAGCAACAAACAGGCTTGAATTTTTTCAGGGTGCATCAGAGATATAGGGTGGATTTTTAAATAATATTTTTTCAAGGACTATCCAAGACGTAGATTTTTTAATTATTTTTTTCAAGGACTATTTTTGACGTGGATATTTTAAATAATATCCACGTCAAGGTCTATCTAAGGCATGGATTTTTCAGGGACCATCCAAGGCATGGATTTTTTAAGTAATATTTCAAAGGATTTTTTAAATAAGTTTTTGTCAAGGACTACCTAAGGCGTGGATTGTTTAAACCAGTGGGCGGAGCAGTATAGTCGGACGGTGCCGACCATACACCCTACACAACTACCACGGAACTCAAATTTTCTGCGGATGTTTATCCCGAGCCTGGGCAATATTTCGTGATATTTGCACCCTCTTGCCCGATTAGAGGTAAACAGCTCCTCTTCCTCACACTGACATATTTTCCGAATATTACGAGTATTCAGTACAGCTTCAACGTGGGCTGTGTTGTGATATTCGGCTTTCATTTGTGGTCTATAGATCGACTCGAAAATAACACAAAAAATTAAGTTTTCGGTCCACTTCATTCCAAAATTATTATCTGATCATCACCGAAAATTATAGGCGTTGTCCTTGACCATAACTGGAACCTCATGGAACATTTCAAAGCGATCAGCGCTATAGTTTCGCTCTCTAGAGTCATAATGGGTTACTAAATAATATACGAATACGGAGATACCTGTAAATATTTAGGTGTAACTCCCACATCTCAGCACATACAACGATATAATTGGTATCAATTTAAAGGTCAACCACTCCCCTTTCATATACTATCAACTTCTCGGGTTCATGTACTTCAGGGGTAAATATATACGCTATAGAGTACAAATATTGTAATTTTTCACACAAAAGTCAGGGTCCGCTTGACCTGCTAAATATTGACCGATCTTTATGAAAACAGGCATGCTTATTCTTTGGCCCGATCCTCTTCTCCGTGCAAAATTTCACGATGTTCGGGCCATTATTGCGGTCTCTGGAGCGACCAGAAAACCCGACAAAAATTTAGTATTTGGTCCATTTCATCCCCTAAATATTAACCGATCTTTCCCAAAAACAATAGGGGTCTTCATTGGCCAGAACCCATCCTACATGCAAAATTTCGTGAATATTGGTCCATAACTGTGGCCTGTATCGTGTTTACAAATTATAATGGACAGACGGAAGGACGGACACACATGTCTAGATCGACGCAGCTAGTCGAGATATGACGATTGGTATACTTAAAGGTGGGTCTAGGACCAATATTTCGCGGCGTTACAAACTTTTGGGCCTGCACAAAGCTACAATACCCTGACAACATAGTTGTGTAGGCTATAATAATTTTTTTCAAGGACTGCCTAAGGCGTGAATTTATTAAATAACTTTTTTCAAAGACTATCTGTGGTGTCGATTAATTAAAGATTATTTTATCAAGGACTATCTGGGGTATAAATTTGTTGATTATTTAAATACAATTTTTTTAAGGTCCATCTGGTGCGTAGATTTGTGTATTTTTATACCCTTCACCACACTGTGGTACAGGGTATTTTTTCTTTGTTCATATGTTTGTAACAGGCAAAAGGAATCGAGATAGGCCCATGGTTCCTTTTGGGAATATGCATAGAATCACTTTCTGTCCTCCGTCCGTCCATGTCACTCCGTCCGTCCATGTCCTACCGTCCGTCCATGTATTTTTGTGAACAAAGTACAGGTCGCATTTATGATCCGATTTGAATGAATCTTGGCACATGTCACTTATTTGGTCCAAGGACGAACCCTATTGAAATTGGAGAAAATCTGTTCAGATTTAGATATAGCTCCCATATATAGTTTCGTCCGATTTTAGGTAAATGGTGCAACAACTCCCAAAATTTGTCCGATTGAGACAACATTTTGCACAGAGTATTGAGTTAGGTATAGATCGATGTATGCCAGGTTTGGTTGAAATCGGTTCAGATTTATATATAGGTAAATTGTGCACCAAACTCCCAAAATTGATCCGATTGAGACAACATTTTGCACAGAGTATTGAAGTAGGTCTAGATTGATAGGTGTCTAATTTTGTTGGAATTTGTCCAGATTTAGATATAGCTCCCATATATAGTTTCGTCCGATATTGGTCGATTGTTTGCCAAGTTTGGTTGAAATCGGTTCAGATTTAGATATAGCTCCCATATATAGTTTCGTCCGATTTTAGGTAAATTGTTCATCAAACTCCCAATATTGATCCGATTGAGACAAAATTTTGCAAAGAGTATTTAAATAGGTCTAGATTGATATATGACAGGCTTGGTTGAAATCGGTTCAGATTTATATATATAGCTCCCATATATAGTTTCGTCCAATTTATGTAAATGGTGCACCAAACTCCCAATATTGGAGACAAAATTTTGCAAAGAGTATTGAAGTAGGTCTTGATTGATGTATGCCGAGGTTGGTTGAAATCGGTTCAGATTTATATATAGCTCCTATTTATAGTTTCGTCTGATTTTAGGTAAATGGTGCACCAAACTCCCAATATTGGTCGGATTGAAAAAAAATTTGCACAGAGTACTGAATTAGGTCCAGATTGATGTATGCGATGGTTTGTTAGAATCCGTTCAGATTTTTATATAGCTCCCATATATCGTTTCGTCCGATTTTAGGTAAATGGCGCACCGAGGCGTCTATGTTTGCTCTATATTCAAGAAATTTTGCAGCTTGTATTGAATTTGAAATATTGCATAGCGTAGTGGATTGAAGACGTTTTAAGTTTAAATATAGTTTTCCTATATATATTTTCATCCGATTTAATCAAAACGATGTACCAAATAACTGAAGTTTGTCCTCTTAGGACCAATTAGTGCACAACGTACCAAATCGAACCTAGAATAATGTGTATAATGTGGATTTTGTGTCGAGATAAATTTTGGATAGCGCATAGTATTGCACCATACCAAATGGTGGATGGACTACCTAAGGCGTTGACTTTTTCAAAAATTATCTAAGGCGTAGATGTGTGGATTTATGAAATAATATTTTTCAATGACAATCTGGGGCGTAGATTTGTGGATTAATTAAATAATATTTTTTAAGAACTATCTAGGACATAGATTTGTGGATTTTTTAAATTTTTTTTTTTTTAAGCATAATGTTCGGTATTTTTAAAGCCAAAGGACTCTAATTAGGCTTTTCGGTGTTTTAAAGGCTTTCATTATTTTTGCTCAGAACATGATCAATAGATGTTCATGTTTTGACATAGCTCCCAGGTTTTGACATATCTCCTTTAACTTAAAAAAAACGTTGGTGCACAATGTTGAACATTTTTTAAATTTTTCCTACTCCCCTGTCATGTATCAATGGTCTAACCTTTTTATGTTGTTTTAATTCTCTCATCAATATGCAATACTCCCAACTATTAAATATTCACAAAATCGGCAACAACAAAAAACCCAAGGCATGTAATGGAGGCCTATCCTTACAACCCATTATGCATGTTTTCCTTACCCATAAAGAACACGACAACCAAACCTTTTGCTGTTTTTCTTTCATTCTCCTTTCGGTGAGATTTACATATGTACTCTAGATCAGTTTTTTTTTGTTTCATACAATCCCTTTGGCATCCACACACACCCACATCCCTCTAACATTTGTTACTACAACATACGTATGTACATCCCCATCTATGTGTATGTTTCTGTGTCAATACAAAGGATTAGAGCTAAAAGGTTTTTAGGTCTATGCTCGTTGAAAATTCTTTGCACGGATTTAAAGTCACTTACAATATGGTTCAGTTGGATGAGGTGGGTTTTTTTCTGTCGGATTTTTTTCCGGGATTTTGCACTTTGGCCATTGCGCTGCAATAAAAACCAAAGCACTACAGGTAAATAGGGCCGATGGCTGGAGTGAAAAACGAGAGTGTAAATGATTTGCTGTTGCTGATATTGGTGCACTAATGTTCACAAATCCAATGATAGCTGGAAACTGAAAACTTTGAAAAAATAGAAAAAAAAATTGGGCTTTATTGAGGATTTTCACAAAAAATTGAATTAAAAACATTAAATTGGCGTTAGGTTGGATTGAAAGGTATTTAGGATAAGGGTACTGGTTCATAGTTGAAGAGAGTCTTTGGAGACTAACTAAAGGGCATCTGCATAGATGAGCTGAAAGTAGATGTCAGGGAATTTTTTTTAAAGTGGCGGGGGATTCTGGAGCAGCCATGGATTTTTTAATGACTTCATATCAATAAGCGTGGATTTTTAAAGGATATCTTTTAAAGGACCATCAGATCAATAAGCGTGTATTTTTAAAGGATATATTTTCAAGGACCATCAGATCAAAAGGCGTGCATTCTTTAAAGGATCTATTTTCAAGGACCAATAATCTTTTCAGATCAATATGCGGGGATTTTTAAAGGACCATCAAATCAATAAACGAGCATTTTTTAAAGGATATCTTTTCAAGGACCATCAGATCAATAAGCGTGGATTTTTTGAATGACATATTTTCAGAGACCATCAGATCAATAAGCGTGGATTTTGTATAGGATATCTTTTCAAGGACCATCAGATCAATAAGCGTGTATTTTTAAAGGATATTGTTTCATGGATATCAGATCAAAAAGCGTGGATTTTTCAAAGGATATTTTTTCAAGAACCATCAGATCAATAAGCGTGGATTTTTTAAAGGATATTTTTTTCAAGGACCATCAGATCAATAAGCGTGGATTTTTTAAAGGATATTTTTTTCAAGGCCTTAGACAAGGCGTGGATTTTTTAAAGGATATTTTTTTCAAGGCCTTAGACAAGGCGTGGATTTTTTAAGGATATTTTTTTCAAGGACCATCAGATCAATAAGCGTGGATTTTTTAAAGGATATTTTTTTCAAGGACCATCAGATCAATAAGCGTGGATTTTTTAAAGGATATTTTATTCAAGGACCTTCAGATCAATAAGCGTGGATTTTTTAAAGGATATTTTTCAAGGGCCATCAGATCAATAAGCGCGGAGTTTTTAAAGGATATGTTTTTCAATGACCATCAAGTCAATAAGCGTGGATTTTTTAAAGGATATTTTTTCCAGGGCCATCAGATCATTAAGCGTGGATTTTTTAAGGGATATTTTTTTAAGGGCCATCAGATCAATAAGCGTGGATTTTTTAAAGGATATGTTTTTCAATGACCATCAGATCAATAAGCGTGGATTTTTTAAAGGATATTTTTTTCAAGGGCCATCAGATCATTAAGCGTGGATTTTTTAAAGGATATTTTTTCCAGGGCCATCAGATCATTAAGCGTGGATTTTTTAAAGGATATTTTTTTCAAGGGCCACCAGATCAATAAGCGTGGAGTTTTTAAAGGATATTTTTTGCATTGACCATCAGATCAATAAGCGTGGAGTTTTTAAAGGATATTTTTTTCAAGGGCCATAAGATCAATAAGCCTGGATTTTTTAAAGGATATTTTTTTCAAGGACCATCAGATCAATAAGCGTGGATTTTTAAAGGATATTTTTTCATGGACCATCAGATCATAAGCGTGGATTTTTAAAGGATATTTTTTCATGGACCATCAGATCAATAAGCGTGGATTTTTTAAAGGATATTTTTTAGGGACCTCTAGAAGCGTGGATTTTTAAAGGATATTTTTTTCAAGGACCATCAGATCAATAAGCGTGGATTTTTTAAAGGATATTTTTTAAGGACCATCAGATCAATAAGCGTGGATTTTTAAAGGATATTTTTTTTTCAAGGACCATCAGATCAATAAGCGTGGATTTTTAAAGGATACTTTTTTCAAGGACCATCAGATCAATAAGCGTGGATTTTTAAAGGATATTTTTTTCAAGGATTATCAGATCAATAAGTGTGGATTTTTAAAGGATATTTTTTCAAGGACCATCAGATCAATAAGCGTAGATTTTTTAAAGGATATTTTTTCAAGGGCCATCAGATCATTAAGCGTGGATTTTTAAAGGATATTTTTTCCAGGGCCATCAGATCATTAAGCGTGGATTTTTTAAAGGATATTTTTTCCAGGGCCATCAGATCATTAAGCGTGGATTTTTTAAGGGATATTTTTTCAAGGGCCATCAGATCAATAAGCGTGGATTTTTTAAGGGATATCTTTTCAAGGACCATCAGATGACCAAGCGTGGAGTTTTAAAGGATTTTTTTTTCAAGGACCATCAGATCAATAACGTGCATTTTTAAAGGATATCTTTTGAAGGACCACCAGATCAATAAGCGTGGATTTTTTGAAGGATATCTTTTGAGGGACCATCAGATCAATAAGCGTCGATTTCTTAAAGGACCAAATAGCGTGTGGTTTTTAAAGGATTTCCTAGAGGACAGTTTTTCAAGGACCCCAATAAGCGTTGATTTCTTAAAGCATAGTTTTTCAATAACCCCAAATAGCGTGGATTTCTTTAATTGCAGTTTTCCAAGGTTCCCTGTATGCGTGGATTTCAAAAACGATTTTTTTCTTTTTAAGAAATGCTCTTCAAAATATTTTTACATAGGTTTTAAATTGTGGCTCTTTACCTAATTTCCATATATTTTTTTTTAATCTATGTCCCACACAAATACGCAAACATTGTATATACCAACACATGGAGAAAATAGTTTTTTTTTTTCAAAAATCTCTTCACAACATTACCTTGCAACTTTAATGTTCCCAACGAAAAAAAACTACTCTGTGGAAATTTTTCAATTCCCTTTTCAGGTGTTCTTTTCAACACTGATTTGTTGGTCCCATAGAACTGGCAACTGTGTTCGTTGCCTCGTTCGTTTATGTAATTTTTCTTCCTCACCATTAAAAACTATATTTTCTATAGCGTTTTCATTTTTTTCTACTCCAAACATTTTAGTTATACTAGTTCGTTTGTTTGTTCCTCTCTTTTTTTCATATCTATCCCGACAACTTTAATGACAACAATGCTGCTGATGATGATGATGTTACTCGTTCTCTAACTCTCTATGGCTGGCTGATGTCAAATGTGCCATTGTGGGCGTGTGGGTGTGTGTGTGTAAATTCTTTTATGTGGCTTCCGCAGTGCACACAACACTCAGGTGTATCAGGTAACACGTTCCGGACACGAGCATTGTGACGTTACCGAGGGTATCCTGCTGGATATAACACCACTCATCGTTGATGGCAGAAAGTTGGTAACACTGTACGATAAGGACCTAACCGAAGGAGTTAACTTGCTAATTGGTGAGTATAGATTGTTGAAAAGAGAGTACCAAGTAGAAAAAAAACTCATTCATACAGATATACAGTCGAATAGAAAAAATAGTTGTAAAATTTGTTAAACTTAGTAACTAATTCACAGTGGTAATGGTACTTGTTGTTTGCATGAAAGAGGGAATAGAATATAGAAATGCAATAAATAAATAAAAAGTGTAAAAATATAAAACTAGGAAGTGTTGAAAAAAAAGTAGGAAGTGATGGGGAATAAAAAACAGCGGTGTACAAATAAACACAATTATTTGTTTGCATTTTTTTTTTTACTTGAAATGAATTGAATAGAATGACACATAAAGGTAGTTGGTATACATTTTTCTATTAGAGATATTTACTAGCAAGAGTAGAATGAACAAATGAAAACGTCATTACGTTCGACCACGCAGAAAAGTGGAACAAAAAATAAGCGGGAGTGATATAGAAACCATAAACCAATAGGAGCGATATAAAAATCATAAGCCAATATAGGAAACATTCTGGTCATAATGAGGGTAGATCGTACGAAAAACTAAAATATAAAATTACAAATAATTCGTTTGAAAAAAGCGTGCTCAAAACCCCTAAAATATCGAATAATGGGGGTACTACTTTATGGGGGATACTCGGAAACATGAACCAATATTGATATATTTTGGTATGGATATTTTCTACTCAATCAACAATATCAGATTAAAATCAATTTATTGGGAAAACGTAACAAAATACCAAATGCTGGGGGTACCCATCTTTTGTGAAGCAATACTGACTATTTCGGCAAGCCAGATTTACTACCCAATGAGAACTCAAAATATCTGAAATTCAATTTGGTTGAAGCAAGTGCTCAAACTCCCTAAATGACGAACCAGGGCTGCCCAAAAAAGTGACCCAATATTGATAATGTTTGGTAGGAAGATTTGCCAAATTCCCCAAAATACTGAATAATGAGGTGGTAACGCTCTATGGAGGATATCCTCAAAAATATTTAAAATGTGCGCATCTTAATATTGATACCTCAACTATGTTTTAAGGCTATTATTTATTATAGCTTTGTGTGGCCCAAGATTTTGTAAGGCCGCGAAATGTTGGTCCTAGTCCAACTTTTGGTATACCGATCGTCATAACTCGACTACCTGAAGACAATCTAGACATGTGTGTCCGTCTAACCACAGGTATTGGCCAATCAGCACGAAACGTCGGTTCGGTTCAAAGAAGACGCATATTACTTTTGTTAACGATTAGTTAATATTTAGGGCTATCCTCAAAAATGGACAGATATCGATAAGAGATAGCCAATTTTGTCAAACTTGGCCACTTTTCAACCATCTTGTTCGAAATTCGGGTCCTCAAACTCACTTCGTTTTATTTTTATACCTTCTGGCATAAGTTGGAGTGTATATAAAAGTTTTTATTCAGTTTGCAACACATCGATATAATAATCGGATACTCCATAAAGTAAATATATATTCTTGATCAGAATAAATTTATAATATAAATATTTCACGAAAGTTCCTATATTTCTTTCGATTTACACTAAATTGTTGTAAAGTTTCGTTAACATCGGTTCAGATTTAAATATGGCTCCCATATTCATCCGATTGTCTGTAAATGGCGAACTAAACTCCTCCCTGCAAACCATAGCCTGTGGTATGTATCTGTCGGCAAGACCGACATGATACATGTCAACATCGCGAGTATTTTTGACTTTAGTTCAGGTTCAGGCATTCACTTCAGATTATTTAAAACCCTTCACCACTCTGTGGTACAGGGTATTATGTCTTTGTGCATATGTTTGTAACAGGCAAAAGAGTCAAGATAGTCCCATGGTTCCTTTTGAGAATATGCATAGAATCACTTTCTGAGTCGATTTACGTGTATTTTTGTGAACAAAGTACAGGTCGCATTTATGATCTGATTTGAATCATAAATGCGTTCTCTTATTTGGACGAACCCTATTGAAATTGGAGAAAATCGGCTCAGATTTAGATATAGCTCTCACATATAGTTTCGTCCGATTTTTGTGAATGATTCACCAAACTCCCAATATTTGTCCGATTGAGACCAAATTTTGCACAGCGTACTGAATTAGGTCCAGATTGATGTCTGCAAAGTTTTGTTAGAATCGATTGGAATCGTTTAGATATAGCACCCATATATAGTTTCGTCCGATTTTATGTGAATGATGCACCACACTCCCAATATTTGTCCGATTGAGACAAAATTTTGCACAGAGTACTGAATTAGGTCCAGATTGATGTCTGCGAAGTTTTGTTAAAATCGGTTCAGATTTACATATAGCTCCCATATATAGTTCCGTCCGATTTTTTATGAATGATACGGCAAACTCCGAATATTTGTCCGATTTTTTGTGAATGATACACCAAACTCCACATATTTGTCCGATTGGAACGAAATTTCGTAATGTAAATGGTGCACGAAAGGGCCTGTGGTTCTTCGATTTACACGAAATGTGGCAGAGGGTTTTAAATTGAATATGGAGCGATGCCAAAAATCAAATGGTGTATGCAACGGTTGCTCAATGTGTTTATATATAGCTCTATGTGTTTATATATGGCCCCCATACATAATTTTACTCGATTTCATACAAAAGGTACACCAAAGAATCCAAGTCTGCCCGTTTAACATGCAATTTTTCATTGATTTCAGAATGGTATGTGTATGAGGTTTCTTCAATTAGTTCAAATATCGATCTAGATAGCACATTTCGCCCGATTCCAACTCAATGGTCCTCCAAAGATCTTATGTCTGTTCTAACTAAAGGATATTGTAGATATTAACATCTCTAGTATGTACCCAAAGTGGTGAAGGGTGTCATATAGTCGGCCTCTCCGACTTTTGAACATTCCTTACGGGTTAGACTATAACTTCATACAATTGTCTACAATATAAAGCCTTTATATCCCCATATGACTCTCTATTTCTACAGCTAATTGCACTTTTGAATATCCCATTAAAAAATATGTCAATCGAATAAATAAATACAACTACAACAAACTCTCTCACAAATCACAATCAACAATCACTTCACACACACACACACACTCTCATACACTTGTATTCACATCTGATGTGAAAACTAATTTGTTTTACAGTTACCATATAGGGTCCAATTCAGTCATTCATTTTTTTGTTTTCTGTTATTCCCAATACAAATGCCTCTCTTAACCTCTTTTCAGACGACGCTTACAAAACATTTCCCATTGACAGATAACAGTGTTACAACACCGCATAAAACAAGGCAATGACATGACAAACAAAAAAACAACAACTGCAGTTAACGTTTGTCTCCCACATAAATTCAATGTGTGGCGTGGGGGTGGAAGGTTGAGGACGGGAAAAGGATATAGGGGTCGGAGTACGTAGAATAGGTACTAAAGTAGTTCTTTCAGTTACTAACAATTCTCAGTGTTGTCGTTGTCATTCATTAAACGACGACCCCCCAAGTGTGAACGCATTGAATGAATAGTGGCTGGCCTGGTGGTCGGGTGGCGGTAGAAGTGATGGCAGTGGTGTTGGTGTTAGTGCTCATGTTGAATGTTTGTTTTTGCCAGAAGTCGACGTTTACATGCAACGTCTCGTTATCTTTCCCATTCATTGAGTTGAGCCAGGAATTATAGTTAATACAATGTAACACTGTTGTCGTTGGATGTTCGTATGTGTGTGTGTGTGTGTGCGGTATTAGGAGTGTGGAGAGTCTCATTCTAACGAAGGTATACCGGAATTGCTTATGGTTAAAGCAAAACAAACAACAGTCATTTAGAAAGTATATTGGAGCAATGAGAATTGCGTTTTTTGTTCGGCTGTTTGTTTGGTTTCTTTCTCCGTTCCATTCATAAAGTTTTGACTGCGAGATTAGGGAGAATGTCATAGATCATGGAAGTGAATTAAGTGAACATAAAAGTTTGCAAGAAATCATAGAAAGTTGCAAAAGTTCACAGGTTTCTTTAATTTGCTCGATTTTTAAGGCGTACAGGTGATTTATTGTCGAATGGGAATCATATAAAGAAGCTGAACGAATAAATATCGTCCAGACGAAACGGGCGCTTGGTCCAAAGGTGACAGATAAGGCTGGGTTTTTGAAAATTCGTACTAGAACGGTACGAAAGATATTAAATGTGAAACCATTTAAATTTTAAATAAGGGTCATGGAGTGTAAAATATATATAGAAAAGGGTTTTTTGAACTTTCGAACTATAAGTATGCGAAAAGTACTAAAATGTACTAAATCTGGTACAATTTCGTAGAATGTGAATGGATAGAGCTAAAAACTTGAAATTTTAAATACGAATTAAGGTTGAGAAGTATGGTCGAAATCATGTACCCATGTATACGAAAAGTTCTATATGGTAACACATTTGGTACAAATTTTAATTGGAGGTACAAATAGAGCTGGATTCCTGAAATTTAAAATTGAAATTACTGCCAGAGTGTAGGATTGAACATTGACGTAGTTTTGGACATTATGTGTACGAAGAGTACTAAATCGTACTATAATTGATACAATTTGGATTTGGTTGAACCAATAGAGCTGGGATCTTGAAATTTAGAGTTATTATCATTGTTGGGGTGTAGGATTAGGATCATTGTTGTAGGGTTTAAATGAGTAATTAAGAAATTTTTGGAAATTCCTACTAAGTGAACTAAATTTGGTACAAGTTAAATTTTGAGTAAACCGATGTAGGAAGTTTTGGTAATTTGTAATTTGAAATTTTGGGAGAACTGGTGTAGCTGGGATCCTGAAATTTGGAGGTAGGATCATTGTTGGGGATTGTACGATGTTTTGGGAAATTGTACTAAAAGGTACAACATTTTGATTTGGGTGAACCGATAGAGCTGGAATCTTGAAGTTAGGATCACTGTTGGGGTGTAGGATAGGGTTATGTAGAACGTTTTTGGAAATTCGAACTAATGTGTACGAAATGGTACCAAATTTCGAGTTGGAATCTTGACATTTGGAGTTGATGTTGCTAACGAAGTTGCGGGCATATGCTAGTGTTCAAATAATATGCTTCTCCAGTGTTAATTTTCACAGAAGCGCATAAAAGATTACTTAAGACATGCAACAAGTAATAATATCGTCAGGATAGGTCTCCAACACAAAGAACAACATTATGGAAAATGTAAAATTGTTCTTCCGTAAATTCAAGATATTTAGGTCTCATAATACAAGACAATAGTTTGAGGAGTAGAAATTCCTATTTAGAGAAGAAAGTTATTTGCGATTATATTAACTCATTTAGCGCCCTCGTTCTTATAAAAGAACACCTCAACTGCAGTACCCATTCGAGAAATTAACGGTTATATCAGTGAATTTCTCTAAATCAAGTTAATTTATTGTTGTATCTTTTTCTATACTCCCAACTTCATGCCAAACCCAAATTTCACTATGAAATATTTGACTATTAAAAACATATTTATGAACAAATTTGCCAAAGGTCAACAATTTGAGTTATCATGTGATGAATTTGTTGCTGGTACTGGAGATCGAGAAGAAAAACTATAGACCTCTAAAAAATAAACTACAACCTTCATAATTCCGGAATTCCAAGTTACACCATCTAAGAACCCGAAATGTTCAATTACGGAGATGCGACTGAATGCTAAATTATAGAAATTTCGATGCTGGAAACTCCGAAAAAAACATAAAATGTATAAAATTGGGAAGGACTTTTGTATTGATCTCATTTTAAAACATGGACCCACATCAAAAATTTGCTGCCATTATTTTTTGCACTCTTAAAGAACTCGGAATGTCAAATTACATTCAATTCGGCAAAAAATATGCGGCTTGTGAGCTGTACATGTACCGAAAAAGGTATAGTACGTGCAATGCGTAATGCCAAATTCGTTGGAAAATGTGAATATATCCGCCAAAACAACGAAAATTAAGCGGAACCTTTACATTGGATCTTTGTCAAAAAATTGTGTTCAAAATATTTTGAATACTCTAAAATCCTGGAATGACAAATTACACCTACTTTGGTATGAAAATGATGCTACTTCATGATACCCTTCTCCACTTTGGGTGTATTCAACAGATGAATCCTAACATTTTTGAAGGTCAGATATAGAGTTGTTTCTTACAATGGGACAATATTATGTAAATTAATTTAAAGGAAATAGCTATCAGAAGCCCGTTAATTATTTGGAGTCCAATTAACACGAAGTCGGTCGAAAATATATATAGGCTGCAAAATGGAATTACTTTATACTTTGCCCAATTTTGCACGTTGTGCAAAATTATGCGTCAATCTGATAGACATGAAGAGTTTGGTGCACCATTTACTTAAAATCGGATAAAAAAATATACAAACTATATCGAAATCTAAATCGATTTCATCGAAACTTGTCACAGGTTAGGTTATACAAATTTTAGTATGTTTTGTGCATATCGGCCACATTTTCTCGGAGCATCATTTACTTAAAATCGGTAGAAAATATATATGGACGAAAATATATGGGAACAATATCTAAATCTGAACCGGTTTCCTCGAAACTGAGCACACATCATCCTAGACTTAAATCAGTTCGCTATGCCAAATTTCGCGGAAATCGAAAGATATATGGGACATTGGTGCATCATTTACAGTAAATCGGACGAAAATATATATGCGAGCTATATCCAAAACTGTACCGATTTTCACGCTGTGCAAAACATGGTGCAAATCAAAAGATATATAGGGACTTTCATACACTATTTACATTAAATCGGACGAAAATATATATGGAAGCTATATCTAAATCTGAAACGACTTTACGCCATTTCAATAGGATTCGTCCTTGTCAAATTTCATCCAATTCGGATCATAAATGCGACCTGTACTTTATTTACAATTTAACATGGACAGACGGACATGCATAAATCGACTTTAAAAGTGATTCTACGCATATTCTCGTAAGTAATCATGTGTCTATCTCGTTTCCTTTTGCCTATTACAGACATATGCACAAAGACAAAATACCTTGTACCACAGTGTGGTAAAGAGTATTAAAATAGGCCTAAAGATTGAGTCGATTTATGCAGGTGGGCTTGGTCATGTATTTTTTTACAAGTAATATACGTGTCACATTTATGTGGATCCCATAAAGTATGATCCCTAGAATCTGCGAAAATAAATTTAAATATCAAGGAAGCTTCCATATAAAACACACCAAAGGCACTAGGCTTCTCAGACAATTTTTTTTTCAAAATCTCTAAATGTCAAACGATGGGAACCTAAGAACACCTCTTGTATATACCCAAAGTTTTGTAGGATATTATATAGTCAACCCCTTCCGAAGTTTGTTACTCCAGTAATTTTGGTAAAATTATTGCCTGTTCAAGTTCACTGACTTTAGCGAATACTTTACGAATTTATTTTTTTTAATGCCCCACAAAATAAATTCCACACCCTTCCTAAAATGTGTGTTTTTATTTAGCCAACAATTTAAACCCCTTTTGATCACATTCAAATAAATTATGTTTTGCACAAATAAAAGAGAACTGCTGGTGCTTATCTAAATTGTGCAAAGGGATATCAGAACATAATTTATTTTTTATTAAATCCTCGTGCGCCCAACAAAAAATATTCAATTTTTTTTTGTAACAACAATGCCCAAGATTTAACCCAATATGCTATAAAAGCAACAACAACAAAATATTTATATAAAACACTACACTTGACCTTATCTGTGATGAACATATTTATGTTAGCCCCGAAATTCCAAGCCTTGGCATTTACACAAAAAAGGTTAAAGGTTGAGTAGAAAAATTAAAAAAAACACAACTGGTAGTGTCACACACACACCCAAATACCAAAGAGTCCATTCCACAACTTCATGCTATGTCATTTGCATAATTAACCCTATTGTTGTGTATTTTTATTGTAAATTAAGTAATTAAGTACTTCGTTTCGTTGGTGTTGTTATTGGGGTTTTAATGCCAACAAAGAGACAACTTTGGGAATTTTGCTACAGAAATAAAAAACATATCATTGACAAAATTTATATATATTTACTTCTCATTAAATGTTTTAATTTTATGTTTCTTTTTTCTTTTCTATAATTTCATGGTACGTGTTAACCTCTCCAGTGGTCTCTGAACTATGGGGTTCACAGTGTGTCCGTCTCAAGGTCACCACAAAAACCGAAAATTGTGGTGAAGGTGCTGATTGCTCCGGTAAAGGTGTTTGCTATTCGAACAGCGACATGGAAGAGTATGAATGCCAGTGTTGCAGTGGTTTTGCCGGACCACATTGTGAAGAGATTGATGCCTGCACACCGAGTCCGTGTACAAATAATGGCATTTGCGTTGATTTGTCACAAGGTCATGAGGGTAATTCGTATCAATGTTTGTGCCCGTACGGTAAGTAGTTGGCATGTGTTTTCTATAATATTGTTTATATTAAAGCTATTTAAAGAGTTAACACTTATGTGTTTGGATGAGCGAGTGAAAGCATTTTAATGATGTAAAAAATTATACGTGATTTAGAGTCAGTCAGTTCCTTAGGAATTTATTTTCTTTATCGACGGAAATAATTTTGCCTATATAATATACATTTTATAAATAAATCGGTTTCTTTGGTTCAAAATGTATCGCCCTGTACTATAAACTGAGCATTTTTCAATAAAATTCCAGTAGCCTGGAATGCACAATTACAGCCACTATAATGGGAAAGCGTTTATAAAACTTTCAAATACCGATGGATCGGTATTGGGAACCAATATATGAGATTTATTGCTTAATAATAATACCTAATTAAAATAGAACGAATTTTTGTCTAAAAACGTGTCTAAAAGATTCAAAATACAGACTTAAAGTGGGTACCACCGTTTGGGTGACATCCAAAAACGTGGGCCAATTCCATTATATGGGCTGCCCTAAAATGTAGTCCTATGTTTGTGCATAATTTCAATGATCTATTTTCAATATTGCGAGCTCTGGAGCAATCGCTATATGAAGCCATCATAAAAAGTAGACCAATACTGAAAAGTTTTTGTAGAAGGGTTTCCGACCCAGAAGGAACCCAAAATACCAATTTACATCTAATTGGAATTGAAAAACATCCACAAATGCTTCGAAATACCGAATATTAAGGGATGGATCGGTATTGGGAACCAACATATGAAATTTCTTGCTTAATAATAATACCTAATTAAAATTGAACCAATGTTTGTCTAAAAACGTGTCAAAAAGATTCAAAATACAGAGTAAAAGTGGGTACCACCATGTGAGTGGCATCCAAAAACGTGGACAAATTCCATTATATGGGCTGCCCTAAAATTTAGACCTATGTTTGGGTATAATTTCAATGATCTATTTTCAATATTGAGAGCTCTGGGGCAACCGCTATATGAAGCCATCCTAAAAAGTAGACCAATACTGAAAAGTTTTTGCAGAAGGCTTTCCTACCCAGAAGGAACCCAAAATACAATTTACATCTAATTGGAATTGAAAAACATCCACAAATGCTCCGAAATACCGAATATTAAGGGATACCATAATATGGGGGCTACTCTAAACTGTGGACCGATATATCCCATTTGCAATACATCTTATGAGTCCCTACATATCTTTCGATTTGCTCGAAATTTGGCACAGCATACTGATGTGTGCTAAGTTTCGGGAAAACCAGTATCAGATTAAGATATAGCTTACATATATATTTATTATGTCTTTGTCTATGTCTGTCTATTATGTCTTTGTTATGTCTTTGTGCATATGTTTGTAACAGGCAAAAGGAAACGAAATAGACACATGGTTCCTTTTGAGAATATGCATAGAATCACTTTCTGAGTCGATTTATGCATGTCCGTCCGTCCGTATGTCCGTCTGTAGATGTTAAATTGTAAACAAAGTACAGGTCGCATTTATAATCCGATTTGGATGAAACTTGGCACAAGCCACTTATTTGGCCCAAGGACGAACCCTATTGAAATTGGGAAAAATCGGTTCAGATTTAGATATAACTCCCATATATAGTTTCGTCCAATTTAAGGTAAATGGGGCACCAAAGTCCCTCTTTATCTTTCGATTTGCATGAAATTTGGCAAAGAGTACTGAATTAAGTCTAGAATGATGCCTGCCAAGTTTCGTGAAAATCGGTCCAGATTTAGATATAGCTCTCATATATAGTTTCGTCCGATTTAATGCAAATGGGGCACCAAAGTCCCTATATATAACGTACTGAATTGAGCCTAGAATGATGTCTGCCAAGTTTCATGAAAATCGGCCCATATTTAGATATAGCTCCCATATATAGTTTCTTCCGATTGTATGTAAATGGTGCACCAAAGTCCCATATATCTTTCCATTTGCACGAAATTTGGCATGACGTATTGAATTTAGCCTAGAGCAATGTCTGCCAGGTTTCGTGAAAATCGGTTCAGATCTAGATATATATTTTTTCGTCCAATTTAATTTAAATAATCGGACAAATATATATATATATATATATATATGAGCTATATCTAATTCTGAACCGATTTTCACCTTATAATTTGTAAACGCGATACAGGCGAAGTTATAGACCAATCGTCACGAAATTTTGTATTTAGGACTTCCGAGTGCGGAAATTTCGCGCTGATCGCTTTGAAATTTTGCATGAAGTTTTGGTTATGGCCAAGGACGACGCCCATAATTTTCGGCGATCTTGAAAAGCGTACTGAAATTGCTGAAATTTTTTAGATCAAGCGATTTTCTTATCTGAAGCCATAACAAATTACGGGATAAAATATAAACTCCAGGAGTTCGTCATGGAAATACACTACACATCAGCAAAAACAACCGGTTTTTTTTTCATTCAGAGGCCGATGTAGTTTCCATGTGAAAATTCGCATTCTTCGCATATATAATTCCCTTATTATGGTATATATTATAACTAAATGTTAACTGTCCATAACAAACGGATATTCATTAAAATAATATTTTGCACATCTCCTCCCACTTTACTTTAACACATATTTGTAATTATCCGGTGGCCATAAGTTCACGCTGAGCGTCATACAGCGACAAAGAAACCAACGTTTGGCCACAGCCTGTGTTCTTTTTTTACAACACAGAGTGATCATCTCTTTTGCCAGTTGTTTTTTTGTTTCAAGATGAGTTCCTCGTCAAACATCGTGGGTTGTCTTTCCGTTACTGAAGCGCTTGTAGTGTGCAACAAAACGTTTGTTTTTTTAATTTGTTGAGGTTTTGTGTTTATTTGTTTCTATTCAGATTATTTCAATCTGTTTTTTTTTCGATTTTTTCCTTTGGTGAACTTTTCTATCTGTTTGCGTGGTAGTTGCTTACTGTCGTCTATCCTGTTGTGTCGTTATTGTTCGGGTTACTGTTGGAATCTTTTCCAACGGATGTATCCTTTTTCATACTCTGTTGGAGGAACAACATTTCTAGAGAGAGAGAGAGAGAGCACAACAAAGTATACAGATTTGACCTTAATTGAGTTTGGGAGCACAGCTTGAAATTGTTTAACTGTTCGTTTGCTTATTTTGATTTTTTTTTCTATTTTGCATCTCCGGTCCGCTTGTCATTGATGTTCTACGCTTATTACCGGTAGAATCGCTGATGGCAAATTTTATAAATAGTTTATATACGGGCTGTTAATTGTATTAGGATTTTAGGATTTTTATTTCGCTTTCATCTGGAAGGAAACATAAAACAATGGAATGGGCTAGTGGAAATAAGAACAAAACTGCTGCAAGTTTTGAATCTACCAATGATCGTTTTTAAAAAAAAATTTAAGTAAGTAAAGAATGGGTCAGATCAAATTGGTATGGATACATATTGAAAATGTTAACTTCGAGTGGAATTCTTATAATTAGCATATCGCACAATATCTGTAGGTCCTCCCACCCTCCAATTAAAATTACAGCTACTTAAGTGCTTTCCAAATATTACAAGACCATTTTGGTGGAAGAATTCGGATACAAATTTTAAAAACACTAAGTGACAAACTTAATATACTACTTTTATAGCCTCATGACGTCTACGTTTATAGTTCTTCACAACAAAATCCTCACTTATAGTTCTCTAAAACATTTTCAAAACTCCACCCGCATAGTCCTGACAGTCTATCAAAAACATTTTTAAAAATCCTCTCATACCGTCCTAAAAAATATACAGGCATATTCAAAACTTATAGTCCTGACAGTACTTCAAGAAAAATCCACGCTTATAGTCCTTGAAGAAAAATCCACCCTTTCTTTAAAAAATCCACGCCTTGTATTGACTGGTCCTTTTCTTTAAAAAATCCACGCTTATAGACCTTTGGGTCTTTAAAAAATCCACGCTTATAGTCCTTGAAGAAAAATCCACACTTTCTTTAAAAAATCCACGCTTATAGTCCTTGAAGAAAAATCCACCCTTTCTTTAAAAAATCCACGCTTATAGTCCTTGAAGAAAAATCCACACTTTCTTTAAAAAATCCACGCTCATAGTCCTGACATCCCTTCAAGAATTTTCTTTAAAAAACCACGCTTATAGTCCTGACATCCCTTCAAGAATTTTCTTTAAAAAACCACGCTTATAGTCCTGACATCCCTTCAAGAATTTTCTTTAAAAAACCACGCTTATAGTCCTGACATCCCTTCAAGAATTTTCTTTAAAAAACCACGCTTATAGTCCTGACGTCCCTTCAAGAATTTTCTTTAAAAAAACACGCTTATAGTCCTGACATCCCTTCAAGAATTTTCTTTAAAAAATCCACGCTTATAGTCCTGACAGTCCTCAAATAATTTTCT